>NC_091954.1:60874950-61174950 GCF_031021105.1 Erythrolamprus reginae | reverse complement strand
TGAGGGATTAGGATCCCTTATGGGGGTTAGGAAAGCCTTCATGTCCGCCAACCTTAGCGGTTGTAGGACACGAAGACATCGTTAGGTCAAAGATACGGAAGGAGGTAGCCGAGGGCAGGGTCCTTGGGCCTTTCCCGGAAAAGCCCTTCCCAAATCTTAGGGTGTCCCCATCAGGGGTGGTCCCCCAAAAGGTGAGTGGTGAATTCAGGCTGATTCACCGCTTGTCTTTTCCGAACGGGGAGTCAGTGAATGACTTCGTTCCTGATGAACTTTGTTCGGTCTGGTACGCATCCTTTGATGCGGCCGTGGACATGGTTAGGAAGTGTGGGGTTGGAGCCATTATGGGAAAATGTGACATTAAGTCGGCATTCCAGCTCCTCCCCATACACCCAGATGACTTCGAGCTGTTGGGTTTCCACTTTGACGGTGGTTTTTATGTGGACAGAGCTTTGCCTATGGGTTGCTCTGTCTCGTGCTCTCTTTTTGAGAGCTTTAGCACCTTCCTGGAGTGGGCGCTCCGGAGGCGCAGTGGTCTGGGTTCGGTCGTTTACTGCCTTGATGATTTCTTGAAGGCGGGGCCTGCGCGTTCAGAGCAATGTTTGCTCTAATGCAGGACTTCGAGGCCCTTTGTGCTTAGTTCGGTGTGCCTCTAGCCCCCGTGAAGACCGAGGGCCCTGCCACCAAGATTACCTTTCTGGGTATTGAATTGGACTCGGAGGAGCAATCTTCTAGATTGCCCCTGGACAAATTGGACAAGATCAGGAGTAAGCTTGATTTAGTGTTAGGGTTGCAGGAAGGTTACTCTTCGGCAGCTCCAGGAATTAGCGGGGATCCTTAATTTTGCCTGTTGGGTCATTGTGCCAGGTCGGGCTTTTTCACGTAGGTTATACAGTGCGATGAAGGGGCTACGTTTGCCCCATCATCGTACCCGCTTATGCGCTGGGGTCAGGGCTGACCTCTGTGTATGGCGGGAGTTCTTAGAACGATTTAATGGTTGTCTTTTTGGAGGCATGAGCTTCTTTTGGAAGCCGAGTTGCAGCTCTGTTCGGATGCCGCGGGGAATTGTGGCTTTGGGGTTATGTTAGGCGACCAGTGGTGCTGGTCGGCTTGGCCTCCGGAATGGGGGGCCTCTCCCCTGGTTAGGGATTTAACCTTTTTGGAGCTCTGTCACTTGGTAGTGGCCTTAGAGCTTTGGGGAGAGCACTTTAGGGACAAAACTGTGCACTTTTTGTGTGACAACCTGGCGGTTGTCCATGTGGTGAATGCCCTGTCCTCAAAGAATGACAGGGTCATGCGGCTTCTCCGCCATTTTGTGCACAGGTCTTTGTTCCTAAACGCCTTGTTTCTGGCTAGACATGTCCCCGGGTTAGATAATGGGATTGCTGACGCCTTGTCCCGTGGTCAGTTGTCCAGGTTCGGACCCTGGCCCCGTGGGCCCAAGCATCGCCGGAGGCTTTCCCCGACCACCGTTGGAGCCGGGGCGGGCTCCCGAGCAGTGGAGAGCAGAGGCCTGCAGGGCTATGGCCCTCTCAGTAGCACCAGGCACCCTGAGGGCTTACCAGCATGCAGGTAAGGAGTTTGGGGGATTTCAGGTGGGATAGGGGTTACCCCCATAGTTGGCCTGCCCCAGTGGAACACCTGGCAGAATTTTGTGTCTGGCTTCGGCTGCGTGGCCTTTCAGTTAGGACAATGGGGTCCAGGTTAGTTGGCCTCGCCTTTCTGTCCAAGGCGGGGGGGTTTATGGATTTTTCTGGTGACTTCCGCATTCGGAAGATGCTGGAGGGCTGGGTGAAGGAGCGACAGGGGACCCCTTCTGGCACTCGTCAGGCCCTGACGGTTCAGCAGCTGTCCCTGATTATTCAGGCTTTGGACAGTCTGTGTGCCTCTCTGTACGAAGCCCGTCTTTTTAGGGCAGCGACTTGCGTCATGTTTTTTGGGCCCCTAAGGGTCAGCAAGGCCATGGCCTCCTCACAGGCTGACACGTCGCTCCGTGCCTTCCAGTACACTGATCTAGCCTTTAGGGTGTCTCCCTTTGGGTGAGACATTCCAAGATAGATCAGTTACACAGAGGGGTTAGGATAGAGCTTAGCGCGGCCACCGACCAGTCTGTGTGCCCGGTGGCTGCTTTACAGCGTTTTTGTAGCTTGAGGGGGTCGGGGCAAGGGTACCTTTTTAAGCATCAGGACGGTACCCCTCTGACCCGGTATCAATTCTGGGTGTTAGTATCCAGGGCAATGGCTAAGGTAGGCATTGATACCGCCGGCTATGGAACGCATTCGTTCCGTATTGGCGCCGCCACTAGCGCGGCACTTTCTGGTTTCCTGGCCCAGAGGATTCGGGAGATCGGCCGCTGGCGGTCAGCGGCATATTTGGGTTATGTTAGGCCCGCTGAGGATTTAGGCCAGGGTCTTCAGCTAGGTAACCTCTCTGTGTCCTCTTCCAGGTAGCCATGCCAATGCGACACCGACGGATTGCTCTGCGGCCACCGTACTGATCCTGGGCCAACTGCTCAGCAGCTTGAACCGCCAGGAGGACCCAACTGTCCTTGGGAGGACGGGTCACCGTCGTCTGGCTGGAAAAGAGGCGTGCGGTTGGAAGGGTTTTCTACTGCGGTTGCTGGGAGGGTGGCATCCCATTGCTGCGCCCAGGTGGTCCTGGGAGAGCGGCATCCCATTGCTGCGCCCAGGTGGTACTGGGAGGGCGGCACCCCATTGCTGTGCCCAGGTGGTCCTGGGAGGGCGGCATCCCATTGCTGCGCCCAGGTGGTGTTGGGAGGGCGGCATCCCATTGCTGCGCCCAGTTGGTGCTGGGAGGGTGGCATCCCATTGCTGTGCCCAGTCAGTGCCAGGGGCGGCATCCCATTGCTGCGCCCAGAGGTGTGCTGGGAGGGCGGCATCCCATTGCTGTGCCCAGTTGGTGCTGGGAGGGTGGCATCCCATTGCTGCGGCCAGTTGGTGCTGGGGGCGGCATCCCATTGCTGTGCCCAGATGTGTGCTGGGAGGGTGGCATCCCATTGCTGCGCCCAGGTGGTTCTGGGAGGGCGGCATCCCATTGCTGCGCCCAGGTGGTCCTGGGAGAGCGGCATCCCATTGCTGCGCCCAGGTGGTATTGGGAGGGCCGCACCCCATTGCTGCGCCCAGGTGGTCCTGGGAGGGCGGCATCCCATTGCTGCGCCCAGGTGGTGTTGGAAGGGCGGCATCCCATTGCTGCGCCCAGGTGGTGCTGGGAGGGCGGCATCCCATTGCTGCGCCCAGTCGGTGCCAGGGGCGGCATCCCATTGCTGCGCCCAGAGGTGTGCTGGGAGGGCGGCATCCCATTGCTGCGCCCAGTTGGTGCTGGGAGGGTGGCATCCCATTGCTGCGCCCAGTTGGTGCTGGGGGCGGCATCCCATTGCTGTGCCCAGATGTGTGCTGGGAGGGCGGCATCCCATTGCTGTGCCCAGTTGGTGCTGGGAGGGTGGCATCCCATTGCTGTGCCCAGTTGGTGCTGGGAGGGTGGCATCCCATTGCTGCGCCCAGGTGGTGGGTCTGGCACCTCAGTGGCAAGGACCTGTGTGGGCCTGGGGGTCTACTTTAGATCTGCCGGGCTCGCGAAGCCTGCGGTGGCTTCGCACTGTGGGGCCCACCACGCAAGTGGTGTGGTCGAGATCCTCCCGAGGATCACTTGGTGGGACGCAATTTCCCTTAGGGCCCTTTACCGGGTTAGACGGGGAGTTATTAATTCCCTGGGTACTGTAGTCAGAGAGTTAGGCAGGGTGGTAGTGGCCCATCCCCGCATCACCATAGATCAGCTGTGGCTTTACCTGGCTGCTGGTCTTCCTCTGTCAGAACATAGGACCACCATTTTTCTTACAGGACCTGCAGTGGTCTCTGCGTGAGGTGGCGCAGTTAGAGGGGGGAGTCGGGGGGCCAAGATAGAGATCTGACCCCCGCTCCGTGGCAAGTTAGGGACGGAAAACTGGGTGGTGGTTTAGCAACTGCGTGTTCTCCGTTGGGCGGCTTTGGGGATGATTGACAGGTTCTCTCCAAGCTTGTGGTGGAAGCAACCTGAGCAGTTGGGGGGAACCTGTCTTTGGGTCCTGCACCTTTAAGTCCCCTGTTAGGGGTTAGCCGGCAGGACCCCCCTCATGCAAGTGCATGGCAGGGTCTCAGGTGAGGGAGGGGTCCCTCACCTGGACTAGCATGGAGCTACACCCATATGTTGCCCAGGAAGTTTATGTGACGTCATTTTCCGCCCCGGAAGCAATTGTTTGACCCTGCAGGTCCATTGTTTGGATCATAGTCAGATATGTTAATTTATGCTAATTTAGTTGAATAAATTATGCTAATTTATTTTAATAAAAATGACCCAGTTTAAATCCAGCTCTTGTGTCCGTGTCATTACTCCGTCTCTTCTGCAATCACCCTAATGCGACACCCAAGTACAATTTTTAAAAAGCCAACTATGAACTCATAGACGCTGATCTCTCAATTCTATTATTATTATTATTATTATTATTATTATTATTATTATTACTATTATTATTATTATTATTATTATATCAGTACAATACAGCAAACGAGGTCACTATGCTGGATTTCATTATCATTATCATTATCATTACTTTATTATTATTTTATAGATTTTTTCAAATATAAACACACACACAACATAAAACAGGTGCTTTGTGATTAGTGCCCACCACCAGACAAACATTCACACCCTACCATCAAATCAGGGGTGTTTTTTGTATAAACCACTCCCGATTCGAGGAGGGCAGGTGGTCAGAGGGCGAGCAAGAAGGGTGGTCCCCGAAGAACAGCCCTTCACTCCTGATGCCTTCCCTCTGTGAATCTGGAACTGATTCTAAGGCAGGCTTGCAGCTCTCAAGCAGACTGCAGGCTTTGTTCAGTAGTTTTATAAGGCAGATTTGTTCTGGGCTTTGGAAGGCAGATACTGGCTGAGATCTGTCCTGACTGAGCTCTTGCCAATATAGGAGGGGGGCCAGACGCCCGCTCACTCCCAAGCCTGCAAAGCGCCAGCTGTAGAAAGCAGGGAGAGGTGGGGGAGGGTGCACGCTTGCTTCCTTGTTTGCTTGCAGCCACAAGGCCGCAAGGGAAGTGGGGATGAGGGAGCCTCAGTGCCGATGACCACCAGCTGTCAGCCCACAACTGCAGCCGTGGGCTCTGCGGCCAAAGGCTCAGCAGAAAGAGCACAGCGCCTGAGCCGAGGAGGGCTGGGGAGGCATCTGGCCCCGGCTGTGGGGAGAATATTCTAGGGCAGCCACAGGCCATGCGGCGAGGGGGCAGGTGAGCTGATTGGTCCACTCTGAGCCAGCCCCCGCCAATAAATAGTGAAGGCTGCATTTGTTTTAGCTCCAGCAGTTAAAAGCAGCACTGCCACCGCCGTGCTCTAGCGGTCAGTGCTGCTGCCACCAGATCTGCTACTGCTCCTTTCTGACTTCCCCCCCTTCTCCCTCTCTTTCCTCCTCCTCCTCCTCACCACCACCTCCTCACAGAACCTGCCTGCCACTGCCAGGACCGGAAGATGGGCAACTGGGGGGGGGGGGCAGGGAGGCAAAAGCCCATCTGACCCACCTCCACTGGCTCCCTGCTGTCGTTGGGGAAGGCTCCTGCCAGCTTCCTTCCCCATTGTAGCTGTCATGTTTGGAGCATGCCTGGGGGGGCGGAAATGCCTACAGCCATGCCCCCAAGCAGCCATGATGTCAGATAATCCAGAGACTCTACTGTATTGCACAAAATTCTTTCAATGTTTATGGGTTTTGGAAAACAAAGCTAGCAATTGTTTTCTTCTCTATAAAATAAGAAGTTCAACATTGGTTAGGAATTTTTTAAAAGATTTGTTTCAGATATGATAATCAAATTTGGTATTTTTGGCATTGCTATGCTTACAAATAAATTTTTAGCTTCTTTTTTTAGTAGCGGCAAGAAGTGTATGAGCTGCCAACTAAATCATTTAAATTATGGTAACAAATGTTACTGTGCATTGCTTCTGTCGGAAATGTTCGTGTCATGTATCTCCACTAGCATACTGGTAATTCCATGATCTTTTCAGTGACTTTTTAATAGTAAAATTTACTATTCCAAACCATTTTTTACATTTTTTGGCTTTTTAGCATGGAAACATTTTTAGATATTTTCAGAAAGCTTATCCAATCCTAATAATCAATTCAATGACAGTGCTGATAAAGGTTTGTGGCATTTCTACTTCTGTGACTCAGGTTTTTTTTGCAATTATCAGACATTGATCAGAACAAGAAATAAAATTCAGATGTCAACAAAAGTAAGCAAGTTCATTCATCCCATCAAAGCATAGTCATAAATATAATATTTTAAATAAAATAAATATTTGAAAATTAAATTATACAATTCTGTAATTGTTTTATTTAACGTATATCATAACATGAAATTTAAAAGTATTTCATTCCCTAGCCCTTATGTCAGTGAAAGGGTTGCATAAAATTGTTTATCTTTTTAGGAATCTGTTTCAGAATTTGAGAACCTCTATGGTTAGATTTATTACCTATTGACAAAATACATAGCGCCACTCAGGCATAAAAATTTGTTTGTTTGTTTGTTTGTTTTGACTTCTATGCCACCCAGTCCCGAAGGACTCACCTACACTATAATTTTCCGCCCACACTGGAAAAAAAATTAGAGGGAACATTGCTCAACACCCATCCTACCACTAAAAGGGCCCAACAACAAAGAATGCTATGATGAATCAACCAAAGCTAACCTCTTCAAAACATTCTTTGGCTGAGTCTTTGTAAACAGCAATGGTTCATCCCCAAAATTCACTAATCACACCTCAAACACTCACCACAACTTAACTCAAATAGACTTCACTGAAGACATTGTTGATAAAGCACTATGCAACCTTAAACCTTCTTTATCAATTGAGCCTGATGGTCTATGTGCATATTTCCTAAAAAAGCTCTCAACAGCCATAGCTAAATTGTTAAGCATAATCTTTGAAAAATTATTCAGGACCAGTTCACTACCAAAGCTATGGTTGAAAGCAACAGTAATTCCCATCTTCAAAAAAGGAGATCCCAGTCTAGTTGAAAACTACAACCAATCTCATTATGCTGCAAAGTCATGGAATCAATCATAAACCAATTAATTAGTCTCCACCTAGAAACTAACAACCTATTCTCTAACAAACAATTTGTTTTCAGAAAAAAAATTATCCTGCAACCTGCAACTCCTTCACTGCAAAAACATATGGACTACACATCTCGATCAGGGCAAATCTATAGATGCAATTTACATTGATTTCTGGAAAGAGAAAGAAAGAGAAAGGGAAAGAGAGACAGAGAAAGAGAAAGACACAGAGAGAGAAAGACAGAGAGAAACAGAAAGAGAAATGAGAGAGAAGGTGATAGGAAAATAGAGAGAAAAAAGACAGAGATGAGAGAATGAGAAAGATGAAGGGGAGGGGGAGGGAGTAAGAGGGAGATAGAGAAAAAGAGGTGTGAGAGAAAGAGAGATGAGAAAGGGAAATATACAGAGAGAGAGAGAGAGAGAGAGGAGGGAGGAAGGGACAGAGACAGAAGAGAGAGGAAGAAAGGCAGAGAGTGGGAAATATATATTTGCTATAGAAAACAAAACACAGGAAGCCACAAAAGCTAGGTAGATGTGGCAGGGGGGGGGTTCATGTGACTGTGTGGGAGTCTGAATTGCTGAATTGGCCATAACCACCCCCCCCCCAGTTTTTGTGGCTCCCATTATTTTTGTTTTTTGTGAGAAATGGGACCGAGTAGATCTTTGAGTGTTTAAAGTTGCAAACCCCTGACCTAGTTTACTACCCAGCTAACTTTCATATTTAAGGAAGAGACAAAACTCAAAAACTCTAGGTTTCTTGTCCAGAACATATTTATTTATTTATTTATTTGTTTGTTTATTTGTTTAGTTAGTTAGTTAGTTAGTTAGTTAGTTAGTTAGTTAGTTAGTTAGTTAGTTAGTTAGTTTGTCAAACATGTATAAATATAACAGGTATAAATATAAACAGGGACATGAACACAGAAATTGTGTACAAATAAATGGGGGCAGTAGGACAAGGACTTCAACTGCTACACCAAGCTGACACTTTATTAAAAAAATATTGTCTAGAATCAGTTGCTGAATGAGCAAAGAAATGTGTATTTTAAAACTATTTTAGACACTTTCCCATCATTTTGTTCTAGTGGCTACTAAATGAAACAATGAAAAACATTTTGCTTTGCCTTGAGGAGATTAAAACTAATTTTTGAAAGAAGATAGATTAAAAAATGCAGTTGATTTCATCAAAAGTGTCTAAGAATGTGTCAATCATTAAAAATTATGTTCTCTTTATGAACCAGTATTCAGTGTCAGCATTTTTCCAACCTTTGTAGAATTTTTAAAAAGTGTCATAACTTTAATATTTAATTCTTGTAACATAGAAAAGTTTTACATGCACTTTTTTCTAATTTAAATAACAATATAAATTGCTGAAAAATCTTTATTTCAATATAATTTATTCTATTCTTGTTCATTGACATAACATTACCCTGATGCAGGCTTTGACAATATATATTCATATTTCTACATGAGCTGTTTATAAAATGTAACTAAGCTGTTTGCATGCAACATTCCATAGTGTGCCTTTTATTTTTAGATTTAAAGAAATCATATTTTATCAAATAAAGAAAAGATTTAGTAGACACAGTTTCTATAAAAATGTAAAATAATCTTTAGTTCATGATGGATGGAGGGGGGAGTAATTATAACATACCAGTCCATCCTTCAAAAGAATGTAGAACATTCAATTATCCCATGTTAAAATGCAAGCATATGTAGATATAAAAGGACTGGAAGAAATCCAATAAGGTGGTAGTATTTTGGAACGCTGCTTCTTTAGAGAAAGCAATTAAGAAAAGACACTTCATCGAAAAACTGTGCAGAGAAAGTGAACAAACGGATTTTTTTCACCCATATCTCATATTGCTAGTTTATAATGTAGCACAGTGATTAGGATATGATATGACATTAGAGAGACCCAAACTCAGTTATTTATTTAATCATAGAGCATCCTGGGTGATTTTGAGTCAGTTACTTGTTATCTCCCTACTACAGTACTGAGTTAGTGCTATCCCCATATACTTATAGGAACATAAAATATTCTCACCATATGGTGGGTAAAATGAGGACGCAAATTGTGGCGGCAATTTGCTGGCTCTGTTAAAAAGTGCTATTGCTGACATGTTGTAAGCCGCCCTGAGTCTAAGGAAAAGGCGGAATAAAAAATTGAATAAATAAACAAATAGATCAATAAATAACCATATTTTATTTATAGTTATTTTATTTATAGTATATGTTATTTATTTATAATAAATAAATAACCTATACTATCCAGATTGCCAATTAAAATCTAATCTCCCCCCACCCTTTTGACTAGTATGGGTTTTTAATTTAGTTTTTTAATATTAGATTTGTACTGTATTATATCATTTTACTGCTGTGAGCCAACCCTCTCCGAGGACTCAGGGCAGCATACAAATCTAATAAATTATTATAAATTATTATTATTAAAATCCCATTCTATTATGCTGGTTCTGAGACATTGCCAGATAATATTGTCCTGATTTGTGAGTGTAGAATTTGTGTTCTTCTCTGATTCTGCTAATATCCATTTTGAGGATGTCATCAGCCTCAACAGAACATTTATTAATCATAGCACAGTAGCAGGAATGAAGTGAGTCCAAGTTCAATACAATAGGATTATGTAGGCTGTTTTGTTTTCCATCCTTCCATAAGACATAATGTGGAATTTTGAAGTCACAAGGATGTAAAATAAAATAATATAAGAAAAAACACTGGACAGACAGTCTCTGTAGAGCCTGAAAACTGAAAATAACTAAATGCTGGAAAACTAAAGGAAGAAAAGTGAACAACTGGAATTGGCAAATATAAGTGATCTGGTAATTTTTTTAAAAAGCCAGTTTCACTTTTATGCATACTCCAGTAATCAATTAATTTTGGAAAGAAAGAAGGAAGGGAGGGAGGGAGGGAAGGAGGAAGGAAGGAAGGAAGGAAGGAAGGAAGGAAGGAAGGAAGGAAGAGCACAAGTACATATTACAGTGTAGCATGTATAATAAAAAGATCATGGATTCATACATAGTTTGCTATCAACAGTGTTATCTTGGGATTTTTATCTGTCAAGAAACTGTACATAGCATTCTTTGCTTGGTCTGGAAATAGATTAATAAAACACATCATCAAAAAAGCACAACAAAGAATATTCTTCCTGCACCAACTCAGAAAGCTCAAACTGCCCAAGGAGCTGCTGATTCAGTTCTACAGAGGAATTATAGAGTCTGTCATCTGCACCTCTTTAACTGTCTGGTTTGGTTCTGCAATCCAACAAGACAGACACAGACTTCAACGGATCATTAGAACTGCAAAAAAAAATATGCTACCAACCTGTCTTCCATTGAGGACCTGTATATTGCATGAGTCAAAAGGAGGGCTGTGAAAATATCTATAGACCCTTCACATTCTGACATAAATTGTTTCAACTTCTACCCTCAAAATGACACTATAGGGCACTTCACATCAGAACAACTAGACACAAGGACAGCTTTTTCCCAAATGCCGTCACTCTGCTAAACAACTAATTCCCACAACACTGTAAAATTATTTACTAAGACTGTATTACTATTCTTTCTAGTACCTATCTCTTCCCACTTATGACTATAACCATGTTACTTGAATCTTTACAATTTATATTGTTTTATTTGTTTTCTAGTACAATTTGATTGCGTATTAGTAACCTCTGACTAAGCGTTGTATCTTATGATTCTTGTGAATGTATTTTATTTTTTCTTTATGTACACTGAAGGCATGTGCACCAAAGACAAATTCCTTGTGTATCCAATCACACTTGGCCAATAAAGAATTTTAAATACTGTAAGAAATATTATAGATGTTGGGGAAAATCTTCAAGGTGTAACTGAAAAAAATAACTGAAGGGAAGGAGGCAGAAGAAATATGGGAAAAGTCTATAAATAAATATAAAAGGAACAAAGTAGAAACCACAGAATGTCAAGTGCAAAGGATGAGGACCATATGTTAAGTTGAAGCAGAGAAGATTTATTCAGGCATATAAATAAAAAACTAGGCAACTAAACTTTAATCTACTGGAGCCAGATAGGAGTCAATGGAATTCAAGAGGGACTGGACTGAAGCTGAATGTGCAGAAGCTGAATGTTGCACAAAAACAAGGTAAGAACTGCCGGTCCGCTCCCGTCCCCTCGCCTGCTGGGTGCGGTGGAGGGGTGAGACAACAGAGCTGCCGCTTGCAGCAGAGCGGTCAGCCACTTGTGGCAGCGTCAGGAGGTGCAGGGGGCCTGCAGTGCAGTGGGGGCTCGTGGCACAGTGGAGGGGTGAGCAGCCGCTCATGGCAGAGCATTCAGGCCGATTGTGGTGGCGTCTGGGGCGGGGGGCTCATGGCATGGTGGGGGCTCATGGCATGGTAGAGAGGTGAGCAGCTTCTCTGTCAGCTTGCCCCTCCACCATGCCACAAGCCCCCGCTGTACCGCGAGGCCCTGGCATCCCCCGGCAAGCAGCCTGCCTGCTCTACAGTGAATGGCTGCTCCATTGGCTAGCCCCTCCACCACGCCACGAGCTCCTTCCATGCCACAAGCCCCCGCTGCCTCTCGGTGCCACCACAAGCAGCCTGCCCACTCTGCGTGGAAGCAAAATCCCCAGTAATTTTTACCGGAATAGCGCTAGTTGCGTGTGCATGGCACGTGCATGCCTAGCAGCGATGGAGCAAGGCTACACATTCAATTTCCGCCTACGGAATGGTGTTCCCTGCATTCCGGTTAGTAGCCCATCCCTGGCCAGAGTTTGAGAGCCAGTAAATAACACATGGATTATTTTGTCCTTCTAATCCCCATAAGGAACTTTTGGTTCCCACAATGTGATTTCTTGGTTTCTTAGATATTGACATTTAGCTTTTTCTTTTTTCTTGTCCAACTTCTTTTTCTTTTGAATTGTTATTTTCATACAAGCTGAAGAGCAAAGATAAATGTTTTAATAAGTTCATAAATTATTAAATTTAAATGTGTAAAATGTATAATACCTTATTAATAAATACCGTGGTTACCTGTAGAATATTTCTTGTAAAATTTTAATTGGGCAGTATTCTGATATGCTTACCTGAAAACAAAAATCCCAGCATCCAATTTAAAAATATACTGTCCGTTTTTAAACCACCAATTCTTCATATGGAATAAATGTGTCTAAAATACCCTTTAGTTTCATACGTTACACCCAGATAAAACTTTCTAACAGAAAAATGACAGCTGTTCTTTTACTTTTTAACTAAACTTCAAGTTCACATTTTAATATACTTGCACATTATTCAGGGAGAAGCCAGTACAAATTTCATTACTCAAACAGCATTCATTCATGAAAAAATAATCATCTGCAATGTTTGTACGGTAGAGTGTTAATGGTATTGAAGATTTGAGATTATTTGCAGTACCATCTGCAAACTCATTACTAGCTCTGAGCTTTAAAGAAGAATGTTATGACCCTTTCTCTTCTAACATCCACTGTTATCCAGACTCTTAAAAAATGTATGAATTGTCTTTAAAATGTTATTTCCTTATGAAGATTTCTATAATTAGTTTATTTTATTAAACAAAATTAAGAAAAGAAATGGGAGATAATTAAAAAAACTGACAATTCTTTATTTAGTATTCAACTTTTTTCTTATGATCTGAAATTTTTCCATTGACAAATTTAAGCTAAATCTGATCCCTAGATTTGGAATATTCTATTTGTCATTTTATGTTTCTTTAAGAATGCTTAAAAGAGGCCTACAGTATTTAGATGCTTAAATGCATACTTTATCTGCTTGCTCTGCTCAAGTTCACCTCCTATCAAATCTTCTATTTATTCAATTTTTCCCTTTCATACTTGATAGACATTTGTTCCTGTCTAGAATGCTTTCTAATCTTCCATTTTTCTCTGTGTTCTGCAAATTTTCTTCTTTAAAATGTTTTTTTAATGGTTAAAGGTTAAATGGTTAAAGGAAATGATACAATGTGATATAGAATTAAGACCGGAGACTTATCTATTAAGAATCATCAGAGGACAATATACTAAACCAAAATATTATTATATCATTCACATACTAACTGCTGCAAGGCTAGCTTATGCACAAAATTGGAAAAACAGTAATCTCTACCCAGATAACATGATAATAAACAAATTAATGGATTGTGCCAAAATGTCTATACTTACATATGAATTACAAAAACGAACAAGGGAAAGATTTCTTACCATATGGGATAACCTTTATAAGTGGCTAGAAGAGATAATACAAACAAATAAACTCATAGTGAAATAATGGGCATATAATGATTAACAAATTCAATGTAAAGATTATTTATCTCCTGCCATATACCTCCCAGAGACCAATTAGAGCACACAGAGTTGGCCTCCTGCAGGTCCCATCAGCCCTTTCTTTTCCTGCTGTGGCTTTATGGAATCAACTCCCCCTCCCCAGGTACATATGGCTCCCACTCTGCTGGCTTTTTGTAAGGCCATGAAGAACTGGCTATGTTGGCAGGCTTGGGGACCCTAAACTAACCAATAGCTTGGTATGAATTGGTATGAATGACTAACACGTGTACTGCTGAACTGTTTTAAGTTTCAATTAGGGTTTTAGAAATTAATTTGTTTTTGTCTTGACTTCTTTTTATTGTTATTGTTACTTGTAATTCACACTGTTGTGAGTGGCCCTGAGTCCTTCAGGATTGAGTGTCATAGAAGTCAAATAAACAAATAGGCAAATAAGCAAATAAGCAAATAAATAAATAAATAAACAAATAAACAAACAAACAAATAATCAAACAAACAAACATTTGCTACTATTGCTGACGGACAGAGAAGCACAGATAGATGCATTTTCTTCTTTTCAGATTGACTGAAATGTAAAATATAAAAATAATGTCTGGTTATGTAACCACCGTCTGTAAGTTTTTAATGTATAGTGGTGTTATTATATTGTTTTTTAATGTTTTTGTTTTTATATGTTTTCTTTTCATTTGTATGTTATTGTATTTGTTTCATTAAAAAAAAATTAAAAATGTTTTTTTAATGGATGAGATAGTTACTCAAAATCCCATCCAAAGGGTGCTTCCATGTTTGTACTAGCCTCATCTCATTATTGTATAAATGCTCAAGGTACATATGACAATTCTACACCTCCCTGTTGTTCTCAGCTGCAAACCCCACAACAATGTTGTCTATTCCTGCACAGCAGCACTAAAAGCCATCAGAAGAACAACCTGTGCTACCAACCAGTTATAATGACCACATAATTTCTCTGTATTATGATGGATTTAGCTTGCAAAGTTACCCTGTTTCTATCCTTCCTTTTATATTCTTTTTAGTTCTTTTTATATTTTTGAACTTCCTGTATCCCATTTTCCTAACAAGGGTTTGATTTGACCTGGAATGATTGGCTAGTTCTGTTAAGTTATACTGAGAGTGATTTCAGTATTTTGAATGTTCTCATAATTAGAAAATGAAAGCAAAGACGTGATTAAATTTATATGCCATGCAGTGGGAAGAAATCATTTATAGTGACTCTAAATCAAGTTCTTGGTGTCTTAAAGTGGTCCCACAGTTGGTGGTAGTCATGTATGATCGAATTCCATAAATACTCAATAGCATAAAAACAATTTAGATCCTGTGATTTATATTCTATTATCTTCTAGGACCCCAGGCCATAACACTAGTGAGAATTGTTTTTATTTTACAGATCTGTAATCTGGGTTGAATGATCACGGATGGTGGAATTGACAGCTTTGAAAAGACTTTTCTCAATTTTATATCTACTTGGTATCCACGTCTGGACATTTTTCAGGTAACTGAGAGAAATGAAATTTTGATTTTTAGATTAATGATTAGGTTCATATGAAATTATAGAAATAATGTATACCATTGTTAATTTTAAAGCAAGAGTTGGATGTATTTTTTTATCTATATCTGTACCAAATAAAGTCAGAATCCATTCTTTATCTTTTTAAAAAATATATATTTTTCTCTTCATACTTTATCTTGCTGCTATCCAATTCTTTGTTTTGTTTTGTTTTGTATTTTTCTTGCTTGTTTACATTGTATTCAATGTTTTTGAAATTTAATAAAGTCTTTAAAAACAAATCTAACAATTGCTCCAAAGTTACTGCTGAATTCCACAAGGGAGTGATAAAACTGACCACACCATATATAAGGTTTTAGAGCTTCTGCTATGTTTTTCTTTTCTTTTTAAATGACACTGCATATGTTCTGGCACTCATGTTTCACTCTAGTTGTCAATTGTATAGTTTTTCAATTGGGGAGAGGAAGGCCTCAGACCTCCTAACCCAGGGGTCCTGACCTTGACAACTTTAAGCTTGGTGGACTTCAATAAACCCATCATAATACACAAATTATCAATTCCCAGAATTCTCTGCTGGCTGGGGAATTCTGGAGCTGAAGCCCTCCAGGCTTAAAGTTGCCAAGGATGGAGACCCCTGTCCTAACTTATTAGAAGACATTGATAGGCCATAAAGAAAGAATAGCAATTTTGTTTTCCTCTCTTAAAATAAGAAAGTTAGCTTGTTCTTATTTTCTGTTTTATTGCTTTTTTCTTTAAAAAAAAAGAGTAAAGCAAGTGAAACGGATATGAGTGTCGCTTTGAAGAGTCTGTACACTGCAAGTTGGAATCAGCTTAAAGTCTGCTAGTTTAACAAATTGCTGCTCACACTTCCAACCCCTATTTTTGTCTCAGTAATGAAGCAGAATAGGGACTCTGACCTAATGAGAAGCAGCAAGGAGGAAATAAGGGGGTATGAAATCCCTTTCAGGATGCCAATTACTGGTGGCAGTTTCCATAATCCTGAATAATCACTGAAAGGAATCAAAAAATTGACACAGATGTAACTTTCCTTCTTTCTTTCTTTCTTTCCTTCCTTCCTTCCTTCCCTCCCTCCTTCCTTCCTTCCTTCCTTCCTTCCTTCCTTTCTCTCCTCTTCCATCCTTTACAAGTTTATCCAGCTTGGTTTCTCTTCCCAATTTATGTCAACTACCAGTGTGTGTGTGAGAGAGAGCGAAAGAAGGAAGAGGAATCAGTTATTTTCATTAATGTTTGATAGCTGGCCTTGTGCAAGTGTGCATGAGAACCTGAAGGTTGGTGCTCTACTCCAAAGTATGGGCTATTCCTCAATGTAGATCTATCATATTCTGAAAGTGGGTATGATAGAAAAAACAGTAAGCCCACCTATCTGTCATCTATAAATCAAAAAGTAGCTCAGTTGATAGGACAGTAGGTCAAAGGAAGGCTGTGAAATAAAGCTTCCAGCTTTCATTTCATCCATGGACCTATCAGTTCAGCTGTTTTGGACTGACATTAATTCAGTGTAAAGCAGATTGGTAGGCAAGAGTATCATTCTTCTTATCACTTGGATTAGAAGAAGTTCCCCATCTCGCAAACATTCTAAATGTAAGCATTGCTAGGAAATATTGGCAGTAATTTGATGTGTCCTACAAAGTAGTCAATAGCTTTAGCATAAGCAAAATATCAAACATCCATTTTGTGAATATTCCTTTGTAGATTACGTACAAAGAGAAGCAGATTAAAGCGGCTACCATAGTCAGTGATTTACCAGTGCCTCAACTGCTATACTGGACTTCCAAAATATTGTGTTTTATATATTAAGGTATACTAGAAGCTGGATAACTGTGCTTCACTACAAAACTATGCTTTATAAATTGATAGTTAAAGCTTGAAAATTAATGTAGTTATGATTAGACTTGATACATTAACACTTAATGCTTGAAAATGTATATAAAATGTGTAACCCCTTAGCATCAGAGTGCATTAATGTTAAAATATTCATAACTGGAAGAGCCATGTTATAACAAAGTTAGCAAATGAGTCAGCCAATAGGAGCTAACCAATAGGAGCTAACCACTTTTGAGTCTGTGCAGAGAATCAAAATTGAAATTTAAGTTTAAGGCTGGGCATGACTGACCCCACTCTGCTCTCTTCTCCACTCAGCACTCTACTTTTTGTGCTTGTCTGCTCTGCTCATTGAAATTAGGTCTCCTGCTTGTGTTTACCTGTAAATGATTGAAGAAGAAATCTACTTGTGGTATAAGATGTATGTTGTGTGTGTGTGTGTGTGTGTGTGTGTGTGGTGTGTGTGTGTGTGTGTGTGTGTGTGTGTTGAAGCCTATGTTTATAAATCCAACTGAATCAGTCATCTGTGTGTGCTTCTGGTTTTGATTTTGCAACAAACTTTAATAGTTAATATAAGGGAACTGGAAATTGGAACAGAGTTCTTTTCAGATGGGGAGGAAGAGTAGAATGTCTAAACTCCCAGTCCATACCCATGCCTGGTTTAGCAAAGGGGTGGCATCAGAGTATGTTAATATAAGGCAACTGGAAGTTGAAACATAATTATTTTCAGGTGGAGAGGGGGGAATAGAACATCTAATGCCTTAGCATCAGAGTTTGTTAATATAATATTGTATAAGAAATACTAATGATCTGATGGTCATTTCAAAAAATCCTTTCGTAGTGAGCACCTAGAAGTCAAGAGGAGTGTGTGTGTGTGTAAAGACTACGTGAAGCTGAGATGTGCCTCATGAAGTGAAGTCAAGCTGTTTTTGGGAAAGTTACTACTTAAAAGAATCTGGCATATCAGCAACCCATTCGGGCCCGGCTACAGCACAGAAACTGCTTTGGTCGCATTGATGGATGATCTCTGGCGGGCCAGGGACAGGGGTTTATCCTCTGTCCTGGTGCTTCTCGACCTCTCAGCGGCTTTCAATACCATTGACCATGGTATCCTTCTGTGCCAGCTGGAGGAGTTGGGAGTGGGAGGCACTGTTCTTCAGTGGTTGTCCTCCGACCTCTCCAGTTGGTCGCAGTCAGTGTTAGTGGGGGGTCAGAGGTCGACCTCTAGGCTTCTCCCTTGTGAGGTGCCTCAGGGGTCGGTCCTCTCCCTCCTGCTATTTAATATCTACATGAAACCTCTGGGTGAGATCATCCAGGGGCATGGGGTGAGGTATCATCAGTATGCTGATGATATCCAGGTGTACATCTCCACCTCATGTCCAGTCAAAGAAGCAGTGGAAGTGATGTGCCAATGCTTGGAGGCTGTTAGGGTCTGGATGGGTGTCAACAGACTCAAACTCAACCCTGATAAGATGGAGTGGCTGTGGGTTTTGCCTCCCAAGGACAATTCCATCTGTCCGTCCATCACCCTGGGGGGAACTATTGATGCCCTCAGAGAGGGTCCACATCTTGGGCATCCTCCTCGATCCACAGCTTACATTAGTGAACCATCTTTCAGCTGTGGCGGGGGGGCATTTGCCCAGGTTTGCCTGGTGCACCAGTTGCAGCCCTACCTGGATCGGGAATCACTACTCACAGTTACTCATGCCATCATCATCTCGAGGTTTGACTACTGTAACGCTCTCTACATGGGGCTACCTTCAGATTGTGCAAAATGCAGCTGCGAGAGCAATCATGGGCTTCCCAAGTTATGCCCAAGTCACACCAACACTCCGCAATCTGCATTGGTTGCCGATCAGTTTCCAGTCACAATTCAAAGTGTTGGTTATGACCTATAAAGCCGTTCATGGTATCGGACCAGAATATCTCCGAGACGGCCTTCTGCTGCATGAATCCCAGCAACCAGTTAGGTCCCACAGAGTTGGCCTTCCCCGTCGATGAAACAATGTTGTCTGGCAGGACCCAGGGGAAAAGCCTTCTCTGTGGTGGCCCCGACCCTCTGGAACCAACTCCCCCCGGAGATTAGGTTTGCCCCCACCCTCCTTGCCTTTCACAAACTCCTTAAACCCACCTCTGCCATCAGTCATGGGGAAATTGATTCCCCTGTGCCATTTCCACTTTACTTATGGTTTGTATGAGATGTATGATTGTTTTTTATATTAAGGGTTTTAAATTGTTTTTAACTATTGGATTTGTACTGTTTTGTTGTTGTGAGCCACTCCGAGTTTCCGGAGGGGGGTGGCATACAAATCTAATAAATAATAATAATAATAATAATAATAATAATAATAATAATAACAACAACAACAACAACAATAATAATAATAATAATAATAATAATGAGATGCATAGGATTTTAATAAATGTATTGAGTGCTATGAGAGATTATTATATATTTTCTGTGATTTAAGATGTACAAGCAATTCACCATGAATGATTGAATACAATTGTCATTAAAGACTTGGTCTCCAGACCACAAGACTATTAATTCATGAGTTTAAAATCACTGATTTGCATGGCATAATAAAACTGTGCCAAAATAAATAAGTTAACTACTTATGTTCAAGTGCTGATGGTTTCACTGGAAGATTGGTGAAGAGAAATTGCATATTGTGTTGTGAGTCTCCTTCCATTAGATGTACACAGAACTCCATATGATTTTATATTTTGCAGTAATAATGATATATTGTAATGCAGAATTAAGCAAGCACTTATTTTAGTTACTAAAGGATCATACTTGGTTTACACTTTCTATGGCTTCTCGTCTTTAATTAATTAACTTGAAAAGAAGATACACTTTATCTTTGAGGTAGTCTATAAATAAATAAAGACAGGATCTTATTAATCTTTATGATTTCATTTTTGGCAACAGGCAAAAGATTCCAGTTAGTTAGATTTATCCTCCTTGTCCTTTATAAAATACAATAGAGACTATTAAAACCAGGTGTGCTTAATTATGGTTCAGAGCCTATGTAAGCTAGTCATAAACCTTAATGGAATGGATCCTCAGTGCAGATCCAATCTGGAGGGTGCTACATGTTTTCTTTCTCTCGTGTCTTTATACTTCTTTCTTTATTTAATTCTCTGGTTTCCTTGAAAATTCTTTGATTGCTGTCTCATCCTATTGCAATATTTTATTTTGCTATCTTGTAATAAAGTGTTTAGCATTCATACTGTGTGGTCATTTGCTTCCCCAGTCCAAAAGAACGTATGACTCAATCTTGCTGAACAGGGGACAAAGCAATACAAGTGTTACCTTTCCAAAATTCCTTGTTGCAACTTGCAAGTAAACAACAAACATCTCACACTGTGATTTTCAAAAAAGAAAAAAGTTTTGGCAGTACATGCCAAAAGCTAAAACTGGGCTGAATCCTCTGTGTAGCTATAGCAACCAATAAATATGACAGCATTGCTACAGGACAAAGCAGCTGTTAGTTAACATTGCCAAGGTTTTCCTGTTGATCACCATTTTTATATGAATAGACCTTTATTCCAAAATGCATTTCCTGGACTACAGTAACCGAAAGCTCTTTTTCTTTTAAATAAATCAAATTCTTTTCTTTTTGCTTAACTGCCTTCCAGTTCCACCCTTCATCTGCATTTACAGGAATTTTTATTTAAAAGAATGATGATATTAATAATATGACACCCAACAAAATAACATTGTATTGTATTGCTTATCATGATAGTTCTCTTTGTTACTTTTGTGGCAGGGGTGAAATGCTCCTGGTTTGCTCATGCTTGTCAGTCGTCAGAGAGCCGATCATGAAGGGAGCTCAAGGTTCTGCTTACTTGGCTGGATGATGCCATTTGGGTTCTTTTACTATCCGTGCATGTGCAAAGCATTCTGTGCATACGCAGAAGGTAAAAGGACCCAAATGGCAGCACCTAGGTGTCCAGGTGAAGGCTTATCTCCCTTCGCAACCAATGACTGACATGGAGAAGTCATTTCACCTCTTGTCTTGTGGATAATTTGGGGGGGGGGGGTTAATTGTAGAATCCTTTTTAATTGTTACTTTTAAAATGTGTTTTATTGTATACTGCTTAGAAACATGTACTATGAAATTGGAAGTTATACAAATATGATAAATATATTATATTCGTGGTTTGGCAATGGCAAACTACTGTAATGCTCTCTACATGGGGCTACCTTTGAAAAGTGTACGGAAACTTCAGATCGTGCAGAATGCAACTGCGAGAGCAGTCATGGGCTTACCTAGGTATGCCCATGTTTCACCAACACTCCGCAGTTTGCATTGGTTGCCGATCAGTTTCCGGTCACAATTCAAAGTGGTGGTTATGACCATTAAAGCCCTTCATGGCACTGTACCAGAATATCTCCGAGACCGCCTTCTTCCGCATGAGTCCCAGTGACCGATTAGGTCCCGCAGAGTGGGCCTTCTCCGGGTCCCGTCAACTAAACAACTAAACAATGTCGGTTGGTGGGGCCCAGGGGAAGAACCTTCTCTGTGGCAGCCCCGACTCTCTGGAACCAACTCCCCCCCCGAGATTAGAACTGCCCCTACTCTCCTTGCCTTTCGTAAGCTCCTTAAAACCCACCTTTGTCATCAGGCATGAGGGAACTGAGACATCTCCCCCGGGCATATACAATTTATGCATGGTATGTTTGTATGTATGTTTGTTTAGTAAATGGGGTTTTTAAAATCAAACCAGGGTTTTTTAAAAAATATCTTAAATTATATTTGGATTTGTTATAAATTGTTTTATTCTGTTATGAGCCGCCCCGAGTCTGCGCAGAGGGGCGGCATACAAATCTAAATAACAAATAAATAAAATAAATAAATAAGAAAACATAAAGGAAAAAATATTCAAGAAGATAATTTAAAAAGGAACTTAAAGAAATTGAAATTATACCATAGAAAGAGCCACAAAATAATTGAATAAAAGAAAGAAAAGAGTTCGTTATACATAGATTAAATTTAATAATTCAAGAAATTACCCAAAAAATTAGAATGGCAAAACAGAGGGAAAAATTAATAGTCGTGGAAGTGAACAGTGGGCAAGTTGCCCACACTGGGGTGGGGGAGACACCATCCGGGTAATTTTTATTTATTTTTATTTTATTCATTTGTCCAATACACAAATACATAGGAAGAAAAATAGACATGTGATAATATAAATGGGGGTGAAAGTGAACTTAGAGGCGAGGATATAAGAAAGGAAGAGAATATATAAGATAGGAGAAAGAAAGGAAAGACAATTGGACAGGGGACGAAAGGTTAGGTTAGGTTAGGTTTATTGGATTTATATGCCGCCCCTCTCCGCAAACTCGGGACGGCTCACAACAATAATAAAAAAACAGTATAGTACACAATACCAAATCCAATGCCCACCCATCCAGTTACAATTTAAATTAATAATCTCATAAAAACAGTATATATAAAAAACAGGCACACAGTCAATCAATCAACAGAACAACATGGGCAAGGGGGAGGTGTTTTAGTTCCCCCATGCCTGACGGCAAAGGTGGGTCTTAAGGAGTTTACGAAAGGCAGGGAGGGTGGGGGCAATCCTAATTTCAGGGGGGAGCTGGTTCCAGAGGGTCGGGGCCCCCACAGAGAAGGCTCTTCCCCTGGGTCCCGCCAGACGACATTGTTTAGTCGACGGGACCCGGAGAAGGCCAACTCTGTGGGACCTAACCGGTCGCTGGGATTCGTGCGGCAGGAGGCGGTCCCGAAGATATTCTGGTCCGGTGCCATGAAGGGCTTTATAGGTCATAACCAACACTTTGAATTGTGACCAGAAACTGATCGGCAGCCAATGCAGACTGCGGAGTGTTGGAGTGATATGGGCATACTTGGAGAAGCCCATAATTGCTCTCGCAGCTGCATTCTGCACAATCTGAAGTTTCCGAACACTTTTCAAAGGTAGCCCCATGTAGAGAACGTTACAGTAGTCGAGCCTCGAGGTGATGAGGGCATGAGTGACTGTGAGCAATGACTCCAGGTCCAAATAGGGCCGCAACTGGCGCACCAGGAGAACCTGGGCAAACGCCCCCCTCGCCACAGCTGAAAGGTGTTTTTCTAATGTGAGCTCAAGTTCCGGACCCTCTCTGAGGGGGTCAATAATTCCCCCCCAGGGTAATGGATGGACAGATAGAATTGTCCTTGGGAGGCAAAACCCACAGCCACTCCGTCTTGTCTGGGTTGAGTTTGAGTTTGTTGACACCCATCCAGGCCCCAACAGCCTCCAGGCACCGGCACATCACTTCCACTGCTTCGTTGACTGGACATGGGGTGGAGATGTACAACTGGGTATTATCGACATATTGATGATACCTCACCCCATGCCCTTGGATGATCTCACCCAGCGGTTTCATGTAGATATTAAATAGCAGGGGGGAGAGGACTGACCCCTGAGGCACCCCACAAGGGAGAAACCTCGGGATCGACCTCTGACCCCCCCACTAACACCGACTGCGACCGACCGGAGAGGTAGGAGGAGAACCACTGAAGAACAGTGCCTCCCACTCCCAAACCCTCCAGCCGGCGCAGAAGGATACCATGGTCGATGGTATCGAAAGCCGCTGAGAGGTCAAGGAGCACCGGGACAGAGGACAAGCCCCTGTCCCGGGCCCGCCAGAGATCATCCATCAACGCAACCAAAGCAGTTTCCATGCTGTAGCCGGGCCTGAATCCAGACTGCTGAGGACCTAGATAATCGGCTTCATCCCAGGACTGCTGGAGTTGAAGTGGCACCACCTTCTCGACAACCTTCCCCATGAAGGGAAGGTTGGAGACTGGACAGTAGTTATTAAGCACGGCTGGGTCCAGGGAAGGCTTCTTGAGGAGGGGGCGCACAACCGCCTCCTTATAAAGGGGCGGAAAGGACCCCCTCCCCAAGGAGGCGTTGACAATCTCCTGGACCCAGCTCCGTGTCACCCCTCGACTGGACGAAACCAGCCAAGAGGGACACGGATCCAGTAAACAGGTGGCGGAACTCACAGCTACAATGGCCTTGTCCACTTCATCAGGTGTCACCAAGTCAAACTCCTCCCAGACAGATGGACAAAGACATTTAGCCCCAGTCACCTCGACTGACTCATTGTCAGTCGACTCTGTTTCACAATTGGAGTCGAGGTCCGCTCGGATCCGGGCAATTTTATCAGCGAAAAACGTGTTAAAATCCTCGGCACTACTCTGCAAGGACTCCCCAACTCCCCTCTGATTAAGAAGGGAGCGGGTTACCCTAAACAGAGCGGCCGGGCAGGATTCTGCTGATGCAATCAAGGCGGCATGATACGCGCATCTTGCCGCCTTGAGCGCCACTTTGTAAGTCTTAATATGAGCTCTTACAAGTGTTCGATCGGATTCGGACTTACTCTTCCTCCATCGCTTCTCCAGACGTCTCTTCTGGCGCTTCAACACCCGGAGCTCCTCGTTGAACCATGGAGCTCTACGGGGTCTAGTGCTGCGGAGAGGTCGCAACGGCGCAATCCGGTCAAGAGCCTCCCCTGCAGCTTTGTTCCAGGCCTCAGCAAGAGACTCTGCCGAACTGTGGACAAGTGTATCTGGAATAACCCCAAGCGCCATCTGGAAGCCTTCTGGATCCATCAGGCGTCTGGGGCGGAACCTCCTAATTGGTTCCGCCTCCCTGCGGGGAAGGATTGGAGCCAGGAAGTTAAGCCGCAGTAGGAAATGATCTGACCACGACAAAGGCAACACTTCTAAGCCCCTTAATCTCAGATCATTACTCAGTTGCTCAGAGAGGAATATCATATCGGGTGCGTGCCCACCCTCGTGAGTCGGACCCTGAACTACTTGAGTCAGGTCCATGGCTGTCATGGTGGCCATGAACTCCTGTGCCAGTCCATAGGAACTGCCGAGCGACAGCAGATTGAAGTCCCCCAGGACGATAAGTCCGGGGAACTCCACCGCCAGCTCGGCCACCTCCTCGAGTAGCACAGGCAGGGCTGTTGACACACAGCTGGGAGGCAGGTACGTGAGTAACAAGCCCACCTGAACCCCTAAGTCCAATTTCACCAGGAGGGATTCGCAACCCGCAACCTCTGGAGCAATGAGCCTACGCAGGCCAAGACTCTCCCTGGCTATAATAGCCACTCCTCCCCCCCTTCCCTGGGGTCGAGGTTGGTGCCATACCCGAAACCCAGCTGGGCAAATTTCAGAGAGAGGAACTCCTCCCTCTGGGCCCAGCCAGGTTTCGGTCACACAAGCCAGGTCGGCCTCCTCATCCAGGATCAGATCCCGGATGAGAAGAGCTTTATTTACCACCGACCTGGCATTGAGTAGCAACAACTTGAGCCCAGGGCCAGAATTACACTCATCACCAGTGCCTTGAGTTAAGCTCATGGAGCCTGAAGAAGGGATCACTACTAAGCAGCGATCCCTCCTTCCCCTGGAACGGCTAGCTCCATGGCTTCCGCCATACCTGCCTCTCCCCAGCAAAGACCGGGTTATTTTGACCCTCTGCCACCCCAGAGATAAGTGTCCCCTCCCCTCCTGCCCCTCCAGCGTCAGGTGTGCCAAAAATTCCATTCATGTCATATTCATTCATTCCATACATATTATAATCCCCCCCACCCATTCCATTCCATTTATCACCCCCCTCCCATTCATTTTCATTCACAGTATTCCATTCATTCCAATAATTACTAAAATAGTCCCATTCATTCATGCCATCACTACCATCCTCCCATCCACTTAAAAATCCCCACAATAATTTAATTAAAAAGAGTTAATATAAAACTAACAGTTCATATTATTAAAATATTAATTATTAAAAATATAGATAAATATAAGTAATAAAAATATAGGTAGAAGATATTTCAACTGGTCAGTTAATTAATCAATTAAGCCAAGTTCATATAGATATCATCCAGTCTAAAAAGGTGAGTCCAAGGGATGTATGATGTTATTAGTAGGACAAACAGTCCTGAGTATAAACTCTGTCCTCTGTCCTCCCAGGTTTTCTCTTTGCCACTGTCGTTGTTATCAGCTTTCTCACCTCCACGACACCCCCGGTCTCTCATGGGTCGCCCCAAATGTCTACCAGTATCTCTGCTGTTATTTGAGAGGTATCTCTGTATCTCCTGGTCTTCAGTTATAGCATCCAGCAGCCACAAGGTTTTCATACTGTCAATTTCAATCTGGCAGTTTCTTTCTCACAATCTCCTTGTTCACTATAATGGCAGGCCCTCCTTCTTCCAGGCACTCCAGCACCGAGTATGTCCACCACAAAGCCCTCCGACGTCGAGCGTGCCCACCATGTAACCACTCGGAGTCCAGCGTCTATCCGGTAGATCCCGTTGTTTTTGGGAACATCCTGCTGTTGTGGGGGACGTTTTCCTCCATCTACTTTCCTCCTCGGCCCGTGCACAGTCGGCCCAGCATGCTTGCCCTGAACATTCGCACGCTCGTTCACTCCTTCTCAGTCCCTCTCCACCTCTCCTTTTCCACCTCTGTCCGTGTCGGTATGAGTCAATGCATAAAGGCACACCAGTGCACTTATGTACACCCTTATTGGCCTCTTAGGAACCTGGAGAGGTCAATCAGGGAGAGTCTAAGGGAGAAGTGTTGGGGGTTAGGGGTTGACACAATTGAGTCTGGTAATGAGTTCCACGCTTCGATAACTCGATTGTTGAAATCATATTTTTTACAGTCAAGTTTGGAGCGGTTCGTATTAAGTTTGAATCTGTTGCGTGCTCTTGTGTTATTGCAGTTGAAGCTGAAGTAGTCATTGACCGGTAGGACGTTGCAGCATATGATCTTGTGGGCAATACTCAAATCATGTTTTAGACGCCGTAGTTCTAGGCTTTCTAGGCCCAGGATTGTTAGTGTATTTTCGTAGGATATTCTGTTTCGAGTGGAGGAGTGAAGGGCTCTTCTGGTGAAATATCTTTGGACATTTTCAAGGGTGTTGATGTCTGAGATGTGGTATGGGTTCCAGACAGATGAGCAGTAGTCTAGGATGGGTCTGGGAAAAGTTTGTAGGCTCTTGTGAGTAGTGTGAGATTGCCTGAGCAGAAGCGGCGTAGGATCAGGTTAACAACTCTTGAAGCTTTTTTGGCAATATTGTTGCAGTGGGCTTTAGCACTTAGGTCATTCGATATTAGTATTCCAAGGTCTTTTACAGAATGTGGGTTAACAGTGAGAGATTGTTTATTCAGTTCGTATGTGCGGTTTGGATTCATTTTGCCGATGTGTAGGATAGAGCATTTGTTGGTTGATATTTGAAGTTGCCAGGTGTTAGACCAGTCTGAGACAAAGTCCAGGTCTTTTTGGAGAGTGAGTGTGTTGTCAGTGGTGTTGAAAAGTTTCACATTGTCGGCAAAAAGAACACAGTTGCTTTCTATATGGTCACAGAGGTCATGGAAATTGAGATAATAAATGAAACTGTAGATGAAATTAACATTTTCTATTCTTGTGTGAGAGAGGCTCTTTGTTCCTGCATTCCAGGACATCCTTCCAGGATCCATCTAAACACAACTTATTCTATTTCTAGTTCTTTCCTCAATATAATATTGATCAAAAACTAAAAAAACATCCACAATAAAACACCCACAAATTGAAGATACCTCTACCATTGATGACAAATGCTATAAATGTAATAAAACCACCAAAGAGGATGAGGTATTCAAAAAATGTCACATATTAACAAAGTATGCCCACTACACCTGCCTTGAAATAAACAAACATGTAGCCAATTTCCTACAAGCAGCCTCCTCATTTCCTTATTTCTGTCCACCATGTTTAGCAATACTGGATAACCTAATTACTTGTTTGATAGGTTCCAAACCTTGGAAACAACCATAAAAACACCCAAAATATGCATCGACTCTGTGGAAATACATTTAGAAGCATGTTTCACATCTTTGGATAAAAAAATTACAGCATAGATAAATGGAAACCCAAATGCTCAAAATCATATTCCAATACAACAACCACTACCTCAATTACAAGCTCAACAACCATTACCTCAACCACATGCAAAACCTTGAGCATGAACAAAAATGTAATAACACATTTTATTTGGGCTAGATGTCACAATGAACCTGATATCACCAAGGTTCACAAAATAAATATACCAACCATCTCTCCTGATGAAATCATCAAAGCTTCCAGAGATGGCCCAAATTCAAATACAGAGATGGTTCAGTGGCCCCACAATTCTGTAGAGTCATTTGCAAGGATGAACTCAGCAAATGAAAATTCATTTATACTATAAGCTCTATTACCAGAAATTACTCTAATTCCAAAAAAACTTTGTTCACAGCCTGACCTATCCATACTACAATGGATAGTCCATGAAGAACTCCCACAAAGTCTGTGCAGAACTCAAAAGACACCATGACCAAGGATATACTGACCTATACATTGACTACTGCACTAACTGCATCAAAACTAAATCTTGAAGTCAACCATCCAACATTCAATTCCCCATCAATAAAAACCAACCCAACATCTAACCTATCAGCAACAAAAACCAACCCTTTCATCATCCAAAACTAGATATGCATGCCCCTTACTTCCTCAATATCAACCACTGCTGATCTTAAATGCAAGCTAATTAATGCAAGAAGCATCATAAACAAAATACCCAAATTCCTCCTCTTACTAAAAACAGATAAATTCAACATTATGTTTGTCTTTTAAACATGGCCGAACTCATCCCTCCCTAACTCCATTATCAGAGACTAGCATGTTTACCAGACCCATCACAAAATCTGGAGAGGAGGTGGAATCTTCTATAAAAAAAATCACTAAACCTAAAAAGTATACAATTTACACAAGAATTCAATCTTCCAGAAACCATCATCTGATGGTTTAACATTTAACTGTACTTAAATACCACATTTTGCTTCCTAATATGTTATAGAGTCCCTGATTACAATATCACACATGCAATATCACTACTAATATAGCCAGCCTCCTACCCACACCCTCTTACTTTTCTTGGTGACCTCAACCTACCTGATATTAATTGGACCCTAAATGAATGTATAACTGAATCAATACATTCAAACCTTTACAATGTTATTACCAATCTAGGGCTACATCAACTATTAACAAACACCACTAAATTCAGCAATTGTCTAGATCTCATCTTCTGCAACAGTTTACATTCAATTTATTGACTACAAATAAAATAACTCTTTTCCAATAGTGACCACAGCATGATTGACTTTTACCTCAATATACATCCTTACAAAAATCACCATAATTATGGGATAACCAATTACAACTTTTAAAAAGCCACCTATGATATCATAGATACCAAACTTTCATCTCTTGATTGGCAAATATTGCTCTCTGACTGTAATATTGCCAAAGACCACTACAATATATTTTTTCTTGAAATCAAGAGTCATTAAGAGTCATTATATATCTTCCATGAAGATATATAAGAAACAATATAAGAATGATATTGGATGTATTAGAATTTTATGAGGCACTCTCCGAGAAACAAATTGCCCTTATGTTCTTAGATGCGCAGAAAGCATTTGATAATTTGAGATGGGAATTTATATTTGAACTACAGTGATCCCTCGATTATTGTGAGGGTTCTGTTCCAAGAACCCTCGCGATAATCGATTTTTCGCGATATAGGGTTGCGGAAGTAAAAACACCATCCACGCATGCGTGCCCTTTTTTCATGGCCGCGCATGCGCAGATGGTGGAGTTTAGCAGCGAGGAGCCAAATCAGGGTTTCCCCTTTGCGTGGGCGGCGGGGAAACCCCGATCTTCGTCTGCTCGCTGCTGCTGCAGCCGCCCAGCAGCTGATCTGCTCGGCAGCGCAGCGAGGAGCCGAATCGGGGTTTCCCCTTTGCGTGGGCGGCGGGGAAACCCCGATCTTCATCTGCTCGCTGCTGCTGCGGCCGCCCAGCAGCTGATCTGCTCGGCAGCGCAGCGAGGAGCCGAATCGGGGTTTCCCCTTTGCGTGGGCGGTGGGGAAACCCCGATTCGGCTCCTCGTTGCGCTGCCGAGCAGATCAGCTGCTGGGCGGTCGTAGCAGCAGCGAGCAGACGAAGATCGGGGTTTCCCCGCCGCCCACGCAAAGGGGAAACCCCGATTCGGCTCCTCGCTGCGCTGCCGAGCAGATCAGCTGCTGGGCGGCCGAAGGAACCTTCCCTGGGTCTTCCTCGCTGATGCCCCCACTCTCCCGCCCACCCGCCCACTGCCCGCCGCCCGCCCACCACCCGCCGCCCGCCAGCAAGAGGGGGAGAGATAGAGAAAGAGAAAGAAGGAAAGAAAGAAAGAGATGAGAGAGGGAGGAAGAGAGTGTGAGAGAGGAAGAAGCAAGATAGAGAAAGAGAGAGAGAAAGAAAGATGAGAAAGGAAGGAAGAGAGTGACATCATCGGGTGGAAAAATCGCGATATAGCGTTTCGCGAAGAACGAGATCGCAAAAATCGAGGGTTCACTGTATTACAAAAAATGAAATTTGGCCCTAAATTTACGCAAATGATACAAACAATATATCACATGCAATCTGCAAAAATTATGATTAATGGGAGTTAACAGAATCATTTCAAATTTGGAAAAGGGTACGTCTGTTATCTCCATTATTATACATACTATCTGTTGAAACAATGTTAAACCAAATAAGAATAAATTCAAAGATTACAGGTTTGAAGGTTAGAAAACAAGAATTTAAAGTACAGGCATATGCGGACGATTTAGTCTTCATAATAGATGACCCAATAGAAGCAGGAGAACACTTAATGAGGGAAATAAAACAATATGGAGAGGTGGCAGGTTTAAAAATTAATAAACTACTAAAAATTAATAAAAAACTAAAATTATAACTAAAAACATGAAACCAGAACAAGATCAAGAACTAGAAAAAAGTTTAGGGATTTAAACTGTAAAGAAAGTGAAATATTAAGGCATAATACTAACCAAAAGATGTAGCACAATTAAAAAAGATAATTATGACACATTAATAAAAAAGACAGAAGAACAATTGACAGAAGGCAGTGTTATATTATAAGCAACTGCATTCTCTTTGCCAATGATGTTAAATTATTTAACACCACCGACAATGCTACTACCCTTCAAAAAGACCTGAACTACGTATCACAACAGTTTGATAGCTGGAAACTGCAAATCTCAAACAACAAATGCTCTGTCTTACACATTGGCAAAAAGAATCAGAACACAAAATACAAGCCTGGAGAACACAACCTTGTAGATGACCCTCACTCTGTCAAGAATCTTGGAGTGCTTATATCTAAAACACGAAGTGCCAGAACCCACTGTAACAACATTGCTAAAAAGACACTAAGAGTTGTTAATCTAATCTTGCGTACCTTCTTCTCCGGTAATATCACACTACTAACTAGAGCATACAAAACATTCATTAGACCAATCCTTGAATATAGCTCATCTGTCTGGAATCCACTCTGCATATCAAACATAAATACATTAGAAGTGTCCAGAGATACTTTACTAGAGATTTGTATTCTACATTGAAGTATTTGTGTAATATATACACACTAAAGAAAGAGAAAAATCCACATTATCACCTTCATTTTAGGAAAAGATGTGAAATTATAAATTATGCATCCATAGACATTATATTTACCTTGTCATCTTTCTGTTTAGTATTTAACAGATTAAACCTCCTTTAGCTGTAAATTATTGAAAGAACAATGAGAAATAAAATAAAACATAGGCTATAATTTCCAGAAGCTCTGAAAAAAAACTTCTTTCTTGAAAACAAGTTATCAAAATGTCTCTACATACTTTATTAGATATGTATCAATGACAAATGTGGATTTCTGATAGTTATATAAATGAATACAATCCAGAACTTCAGTCTTATCTCTATTGACATTAGCATATCTCATCAAAAGCTAGGTCTCTGTATATGTATGGGTTCATTAATAACTGTCAAGGAAGGATTAAATTAAGTTTGCTGTATTTATTTTTCTCCTCATAATAAGAATATTTCTGTAACTCATTCATCATGTGGATATTATCATGCTTCCTTCAACTTTCCCCTTGTACATGCATATTTTTCTTATGTCTCTAGTTTTACTAGAAGAACAATTGAAAGATGCTTCTTTCAGAACGCATAGTGTTCTTGATGTATATTTTCAAGGACATGTTCACACACATCCCTCATTTTTCGCGGGGAACGCGTTCCAAGACCACCCGTGAAAAATGAATTCCGTGAAGTAGGGGAAAGATTTTTTTTAATGTATTTAATGAGTATTTGGACTTTTAAAACCCACCCTTTGCATTAATCAGTCATTCTATAATGTTTCTCAGCTGGGACTATATGTGATATCCTACCAGTTTCTTTAATAGAATATGGTAGTACTGTAGAAGAATTTTATGAATTTTTAATGGATTTAAATTTTTTAATGGATTTAATGGATTTAAGCCCCCTTTGAAAACCTGTGAAATAGCGAATCTGCAAAAGATGAACTGTGAAGTAGCGAGAGATTACTGTATATACATCATTTGATTCATGCTCATTTTCTCATATATCATACTTTACTTGGATAGATAAAGTTTTATTGTTTCAATTGTAGATCTTTTTAAGACTTCGTTGCAGGTAGGGGACAGAATTAACTGATGAAAATAAATAATTCAGTGGAATTTCTATTATATTTGTTGATGTTTCCTTTCCTCTGGAAGCAGTGTTAGATGTCCTTTAGGAGAATAGAAAGGCTAATGTATTCCCATTTTCATTTTTTAATTGTGCCACACTTCTGACTGAAAGCAAAATATTTATTTATTTAGTTCTATTTATATTACTGCATATCTCAGGTTCATTACTCTGGGCATTTAACAAAATGAGCATTTAAAAAAAGGCAAAATAGAGCCACATAGTCAGATTTTTTAATAGGGCAAGTTTATAAATATTCAGTTTCCAGACCACACAAAGATTCATGCTGGACAAGAAAATAAATGTGGAAATGTCATTCAGTTAAATTAGGTAGAGACTTCAGTCATAAGATAATTATCTGTGTTCAATCTTATCTTCTTAAAATGATAATATTAGTTGTTCAAAATGTTCAAAATTCAAAAGATTTGAATAACCAAGAGAATGTTTTCCAAAGTGCCATCCAATTTACGGGAATAAAAAAAATCAATTACCTTACATCTGTTTGTACTTAACTCCCCAACTCATTTTTCCATAATGCAATCAAAATCTATATTCCTTATCGCATTACATTTTCTGTCATCTTTCCTAACACTATCTGCTTTTCTTCAGTTGGTCCATTTAGGCAGAATGATCAGATAAGCTTATCATTAGAATTCCATAAGTAAAAAATGAGTTTTAAATGAGAATACACTGTAAAATTGGCCTTTGGCAGAAAGCTGACAAGACCACTTAGCCAATTTTTAAGGCTTTTTCTGTTTCAAGCACCTGCAACAGGTAATTAATTCCACAACCTCAAATACTGTGGATCTCAACTGCCAAGAAAATGAGGTGAAAGTAGCAGAATAATGATATAACAGAAACTAAAAGGGCATTTGAAAGTGCAACTCTAAAATGTAGTTTGTGGTTGTGAAGCAGACAGAGTACAAGGAATATTCAAATAACCACAACTAAGAAATGTCTGAAAATGCTCAGTGAAAAAAAAGATAACTACAAAATGAATTTATGTCTTCATATTCCATAATTAGATTAGTATTAACTCCAACCAGTTTTGTTCATCTTAGAAAATTGACCTTTATGTGACTATTCAGAAACCCTTCCAAACTTTTTATTCAAATATGTTAAAAATACAGAATGTTTCCCTGGATAAGATTAATGAATATTTTAAAAAATCGAATGTACTTCCCATTCTCAGAAACAAATTATGAATAGCACAGTAGTGAGTTCTAAATCCTATTGCTACCGGTCCGTGTGCAACGCTTCTGCCCATGTGTAGAAGCATCCCGATTGGGTGGGTGGAGCCTCCCACTGCTGCCACTAGTAGTTCTCAGAATTGGGCCTAACCAGGAGCAACCCACCACCAGAGTAGCCCTTTTTTTAAAAAAGGAAACCATAAAAATATTTTAAAAAGTGAAGTCACCAGTACCTAGTGAAACACAATATTCATACTATAACTATTTTGAAGACCAACCTTTGCAACCACTTAAAAGGGTGATAACTTTTATTTTTCAGGGAACTGCTATGCCATAATTTTGGAAAGAGACTAGTATTGTTTTATTACCAAAGGACAAGATTTAACTTCAACTAAGAATTATAGAGTACGGTAATTTGATTACTGAAAAATAATGTTAAAATATTTACAAAAATATCTGCTGATAGATTATAGAAGATTTTACAAAACTTTATTCATGATGCATATTTTTAACTAAAATGCAACTAAGAGATATTGTGAGAATTGTATTGGCTGTAAAACAAAATAACAAGAAACAAACCACATTGGTTTTTCTGGATTAATGGTGATTAAACTAAACCATGTGAAATAATAAAAGGAAAGTGAGGAGGATATCCTTTTTCATCTTTGCCTTTTATTTTAGTTTTAGAAGTGTTGAACAGAGATATTAGACAAGAAACTGACACCCATAATCATTTATGATAAAAACTGGTTTTGACTACTAGCATGGATTTTATGTTGCTTCTAAACAATTGTGTTGAGATATAGAATTATATCAAAAATATTTATTGAGATGGAAAAGTTACAATTGTCTTTGTTGGGTAGAATTTCAATAATTAAGATGATTTTTTAAATCTAAGAAGTTATTTCTATTTCATAAATGCCAATATTGATAACTGATGCATCTTGATGCAACATATATATGTTTGTATGGCAAAACAAAACTCAAAAATTAAATGTACAGTTTTGCAAGACAATAAAGAAAAAGGTGGACTAGAATTACTTGAGATAAAATTGTATTTTGCGGCTTGTTTCATGGTATGGATAAAATATCAGGTGACTTTGAGAAAGAAGAGTTTATTGGATGGGAAAGACAAAAGATGATATTTCAATGACATGGCTACTTACAGAATGACAAAGTTAAAGTTAATATGAATTTTGAAAGTCATTATTAGATGTGCCATATTGAAGAAAGAGATATAAAGCAACAAAATCTGATGTTATTCTTTTTCTGCTTTATTATTTTCTTTGTTTCAGTATTTTTTCTATTTTCATTATCTTTTTTTTCTGATCCTCTTCTTTCCATTTTGTTATATTTTGTCTTTTGTTGAAACTAAAGAAAGTTTATTAAGGAAAAGGAAAGCTGAATACTGATTTAATTATGCTCTATACTGTAAGTCATATATGAATTTGACTTGCTTATCATAAGATATTGATGAGTTTTATATAATACTTTGTGTAGCCATTGTGTACTCAAGAAACCCCAATCTGATGAGTTCATCCAACAAGCTAAAGTATTCTCTATTATTTACAAATAATATGGCTAAGCTGAAACCCAGGCCCCATGATTCAACATGATATGTGAAAACAGTGAATATTTTACTTCTTTGTTAGATTTCACCTATACATTATTTTTAATATTTAAAAACTATTTTCATGAGAAGACCACAAGTTTCTTTTCATCTGTAGAAAAGATACCATATTCACGAACGTTCTTAAAATATAACAAGTGAAAAAAAGCTGGAATATTACTGATGAGAAATATAAATATTGATGACCTTGTAGGAATAAAAATTGTTTCAGTATCAACGGTTCTTCTTTCATAGCAAAAGAATTCAAACTCAGGCTCCTTTCCTCTCCAGCTTTCTTTGATAAACTAGTAACATTACAGAATTAATGTTACCAATAATGTAAATGTCATACTTTCTTTTTAAAGTGCCATCCACCATTCTAATTACTTTTGCAGTCATGAAATTATTTAGTAATGTTAGATATATTTTTCCCAAGTGCATTCAAAGGCCATTAATTTTTGTCTTGTCCTTGCTGACTGAAAATGATAAGTAGTCCCTTTCCTCTTTATAATTTTCATTTATGTACCTTTGGACAGGCATAGTTTCTCTTTTCCAAATTCAATATGCCTACTCATCTTTATCTTTTTTTTGCAGATTTCTTTTCCCAAAGCCTCCATCATTTGTTGCTGTTCTCCTATCAGTTTGATCCAATTTATCTTGTTCATTTTTTAAAATCTTCTCTGTCCAGAATGCTACATTTTTAGAAAAGTATAATAAGAAGAGGCCTGATCTGAAAGTGTTCCTATTTACAAACATAAAAATAAAGTTAAACTTGCTTTGATCATTCAAAGCTAAAACTGTCTGTTATTTCTTTTTAATATTACCTTCAAATGATGATTATTAGATCCACCTTTCACATCTGTTACTTGCTGCAGCATTGAATCAGTATTACAAATGCCCTCACATAATTGCTACATCATTGCCACTGATTTTGTTAGTAGTTTACATTCTGATCCCATGATGTAATTTACTTGATATCACTCTGTCAAAGACCTAGGAGTACTCATCTCAAACAATCTAAGCTCCGGAGCTCATTGTAACAGCATTACCCAAAAGACACTAAGAATTGTTAACCTAATTTTGCAAAGCATCTTCTCTGGTAACATTGTATTACTAACTAGGACATACAAAACCTTTGCCATACCAATTTTCGAATGCCTGGAATCCACACTGTATATCAGATATTAATATGATTGAGGGGGTCCAGATGTATTTCACGAGAAACATACTTCGCTCCTCTAGTCACAGTATAATCCCTTATGGCACCAGGCTTAAAATGTTGGGTTTGGACAATCAGGAACTATGTCATCTGGGTCAGAACAGTGGTCTAATCTAAGCATAGTACACAAAATTGTCTGCTACAATGTCTTATCTGTCAGTGAATTCTTCAGCTTCAATCTCAATCATACACAGGCAAACAATCAGGGTAAACCACTCCAAACTCGATTGCAGAAAATACAATTTCAGCAACAAAGTGGTCAATGCCTGGAAAGCTCTACCCAACTCCATGATTACACTCTCAAACCCTTACAGCTTCTTAAACTGTCCACCATGAACCTCACCCCATTCTTAAAAGGTCCATAAGGGGATGTGCATAAGCACACCAATATGCCTGTCCTACTGTCTCAGTTTATTTGTATTCATTTCCTTTTTTCATGTCCATGTTTATATTCATATATGCTATCTTGTTTGTGTCTGATTAATAAATGAATGAATGAATGACAGTTAAATTGTATAAAAAAGCTAAGCCATTCAAGAATCTATCAATAAGGCTAAGACAGAATTATAATTCCTTGATTTGAGATCTTCAGAAAAAGAACACTTGAGACAAATTACCTCCTGCTTTTCTGTTCCCTAGCACAAATAATATTAAAGATATAATTGCAAGGAGATGATGGATCATCCTATCCCAATCAAGAAAATTTCTACATTTACATATTTGGAGAAATATATGGAATGTAGGAAATGTAAACTGATTCAAAAATAATGCAAAGCTTCAATTCAGCTTGGCTAGAAGTTCAAGGAAAGGCAAGGAATTTGTCTCCCTTCCAATACTGTTGAACTAAAATACTTTGTGCTCTTTATTGTTGAAACTCCAGAGAGTTGTAACTAAATAGCATCCTGAGAGTAATAGGTACCTCTCCACTAACTTAGAATTATTTAAGTTCATTCATACCGTACCTGAGTGCTTCATATCTTCAGGCATCTGTTTGAACTATGAAGTCCAATAGTCTGTACAATATTATTCAAGTCAGTTCAATTTTATTAATATCCGTCCTGCTGAGGTCAGTACAACATTATTAATATCTATCATGCTGTCTTGCTTTATCTTATATTTCATATTGAAATTGCACATTCACTTTTTGTACATCACTTAACTTCATGATAGATATGAGGAAGAATTCATACTCCCCCAACATGTTGAAAGAAAAAATGAAATCAGTTACAAAATCTCATTGCATGAGACAGCTCCTCAACTTTGCTGTATTCCAACCAACTGTTGTACTAGATCTATACATTTTCTAGACTGTGAAACTGGGAATTAGCTTTTTACTAAGGAAGCACCTGTATTACATCTGTATCAGATATAAATATTATATAAATCTGTAATAAACCTTACATGCATTTTTATACTCCTGGATAGTCTTTTAAGGACGTATGTTGTACACACACATATATATTTACATATAGCATATATACAGCAGAATATATAAACCGAAACTTTATCACATAGTTATTCATAATTATTGCATATTGGTCCCTGAGATTCACTCAGCTGTAAACAAAGGAAAACCTTTCTTCATGTAAAAGATTTTTTAAATTATTATTATTAAAATCATGACTGAAAACTTTTAATAAGTAATAGATATGCCTTCTGAGATCCCACATTGTTTAGCTTTCATGAGTTTTTGGGAGGAAAATAGGGAAAAGAATCTGCTTATCAGGTATTCATCTAGCTAGCGTCCTTAGTCTGGTCGGCTTCAGCACATTATTTTATCCCCTGGTTAAGGGCTTTAAAAAAATTATTCTGAGAGAATAACAATGAAAGAGCTTGCAAGCCAATAAGAGCTGGGGACATCATTAGCACCTGGAAAGAAACAATCTGAGCAATGGGAAAAACCCTGCAAAGACTTAGGCCTTAGAAAACATTCTTCACAGACAGAAACAATGAAAGACCTTGGGTACATTAATAGGACCTGGTTAGGGCTGGAAAGAAATATTTGGAGCAAGTAAAGCAATGAAAAAAAAAGCCTTACAAAGACAGGGTTTGGAATACATTCTTGGTAGAAAGTAACAATGAAAGAACTTGCAATCCGGTAAGAGCTGCAAACATTGTTAGCACCTGGTTAGGGCTAGAAAGAAACTTCCTCGGAGCAAGTTAGAGTATTGAAACAAACTCTGCAAAGACTTATGGCTTGGAAAACATTCTTCACAGAGAGATACAATGAAAGAGCCTGCAAGGTAAGAGCTAGGAAGATCATTAGCAGCTAGATATGCTGGGGAAAAAAGCTACATCCAGAGCGTAAGACACACCCTAATTATTAGCCTCTTTTAGGGAGGAAAAGGCTGCGTCTTATACACCGAAAAATATGGTATATATGTTGAAAACATTTGCATCTTAGAATTAAGGCTTTCTTTTCTGATTGCTTAAGAGTTATTAAAAGATGATTAATGGCTTTCTTTTGTGAAGAAAAAAAGCCAATCACTAGGTCCACGTTCAGCTACCAAGATTGCACCTACTGTACTTCATGAACATAAGAATAATGTAAAGGGGGGGAATGTTGAAGAATATAAGATGAATAACCTTGCCAAGGCACACAGATTACCAATCCCCCTTGGATGGCAAATTCAGCAATCACATACAGAATGGTCTGCAAAGCTATAAATCAACACAAGTAACATTTCACTAAGGGAAGTGAGAGTTTTCCCTTCCAGCCAAAAGAAAATAATGGAAGCTGTCTGTTCAGTTTGCTCTTTGGTTTATAAAATGTCTTGAGGGTTTTAATAATAGATTAATGGCATTATAAGTTTCAACAATAGCAATTATAAAAGTTGCAACTATGGACAGTCACTAGGAAGTCAGTTAAAAGTTGCTTATTATGAAATTCAAAAATGGCCATGGCCAGAAATATTCAGAAAGGATACAACAAGAATCAGCTTGGACTGGAGGGGGTTTGCTAATGTGTCCATCCCAGAACTATTAATGACATTTGACACTTGTTTCATAGGGAGGCAAGGTTGTATCACAGGCATCACATCAATTAGAGTGAGAATTTTAAAGAAAGCTTAAGTGGCATTTAAATAATTTCTGAGATATTTTTTTATATATTTATATGGGCTGATTCTAAGAATGTATGTAAACAGCAGTAGTTCTCCAATGTATTTGGGTTCTTGGCAGTGAAGGGCTACCAAAATTTTTACTACCACACTGTGGGCGTGGCTTATACAGGATGCCGTGCATTTTCTTTCAACATTTTTCAATGAAAATTGGGTGCTCTGGGGTGGAGCTCCATTTTCGCTACCCCACTGCGTTCCCCCACCCAATCCAGGAAGTAGCCCGTTCCTGGTTCTTGGTTAGTTTCTTGAAAAATCCAGATTGCATAGATCAGTGATGGCGAACCTATGCCAAAGGTGTCACAGGTGGCACACGGAGCCATACCTGCTGGCACATGAGCCGCTGCCCTAGCTCAGCTCCAATGTGCATGTGTGTGCTGGTTAGCTGATTTTGCCTCATAAAGAGGCTCAGTGAGGGTGTTTTTGGCTTCCAGAGACCCTCCACGGGGTGGGGGAGGGTGTTTTTATCCTCCTCAGACTCCAGGGAAGCCTTTGGAGCCTGGGGAGGGTGAAACATGAGCCTATTGGACCCACCAGAAATTGGGAAACAGGATGTTTCCAGCCTCCAGACGGCCTCCAGAGGGTGGGGGAAGCTGTTTTCACCATCCTCAAGCATTGAATTATGAGTGTGGACACTTGCGCATGTACGATAGTGCACACCTGCACTCTTTCAGCACCCGAGAAAATAAAGGTTCGCCATCACTGCCATAGATTAATGAAAAGACAGCTCCTTGGCTATTGGTTCTGACTGATTAGCATTAAGTAATCTAAAGAAATATCAGATATCAAATATCAGAACTTCCACATAGAAAGATCTGTTTGCAGATCTTGATAAAACCTAAAGTTAAGAGTTCATATAATTTTTAATAGATGGATCATTTGTATCATTTTGTAGTACAAAATTTGAGAATTCCAATTGTGGGTGTAGTTAGGCATTGGCTTTTTCAGAATGGAAGCTTCTGCTGTTTTTCTGAAATGTGGGGCTTTTTATGCATAGCTGCTGGCCAAGTATAGTTTTCAAGGCTGCACATCGTTGATGAGGATTCTAGAAGTAACCTTGATGTTAAATATGCCTGCAGAGTTCGCATTAACCTGCTGCCAATCCAGTTTGATCTTTGTATTCTTTCAGAACCCTGCATTAATGTATTATACAGTGAAAGAAAGAAGAAAGATAAAATGTCTTCTCTCCCACTCAAAAATGTCCATGGAGCCATTAAGCTAATGGGCCAAATACAAAAAGTTTATTGCATTTTTTTTTGAGACATTGATGTTATCTGAAGTTGACTATTTGCTTGCAGATGTTTGATTGCCCAACTGGGTAACAATATTTATTTATTCATTCATTCATTCATTCATTCATTCATTTATTTAATTAATTAATTAATTTCTATGCCGCCCTTCTCCGCAGACTCGGGGCGGCTCACAACAGTAATATTAGTCAGTTATTGTTGGGTTTGCTGCCTGTTCCAGTAGTTTGTCTGCCAATGATGGTGGGGTTTCCTCCTTGGCAGTTCCCTGATTAGGATAAGGTATTGGTTTCTGCTTTATTGTTTGCCTACTGTACTTGCTGCTCAGAGGTGGGCTATTGCCAGGACGGAGGTTGGGGGGAATGCAGTCGGATAGTGAAAAATGAAGCTCTACCCCAGAACACCCAATTTGCACAGAAAGATATTGAAAGAAAATGCAGGGAAAATGCAGGGTAGTAAAAATTTTGGTAGTCCTTCACTGTTGCTGATTATCTGGTATTAGTTACTAGATATGTTCCGATATTTTTATTTCTCTCTAAACTTTTTTGGCATATATATATGGTTTATCTCTATGTATTGATAGATGATTTGTTTGAATGCCAAACTTCCAAGAATTCCCTAGAATTTTGGTTTGACTTTTTTTAGGATGTCACAGTTTCTCAGTTGAAATCATGATTGAGTCTATCTATGTATTTTGCAATTAGGGAGTTTTCATTGTGTCTTCTGATAGCTATTGTAGTTAGGGCAACTTCTTCTGGTGCTCAGCCATCTGTTGGCTGGCATTTTTCCCGGGAGCAGAGCAGCCTCGAACTGGTGAGCTCAAGCTATCCACGCCAGTATCAGCCTCCGCAGGTTGGATTACAGGCTCGCGCTACCAAGCCCAGCTTTGATAGCTATTGTAGTTAGTCTTCATGGATGAGCTTTGCTAGTCTTTTGCCTATACAGTGGAACCCCGACATAAGAGCTGCTCTACTTAAGAGCAACTCGAGATAAGAGCTGGGAGGGGAGAGATATTTTTGTTCTACTTACAAGCCCAAATTCGAGATACAAGCGCCAAGGAGCTGTCTCCTGAAGCCAAACGCTAACTTCCGCGTTCGGCTTCAGGAGACAGCTGCGAAGCGGCGCACGTGTTTTAAAAGGTTGCAGCCGGCCTGGGGGGCTCGGGGGGGTGCTTGCAGCTTTCTTTCTTGCTCTTTTTCTTTCTCTCTTTTACCTTCCCTTCCTCTATTTCTTCTTTTCTTTCTCCTTCCCACCTTCTTCCCTCCCTCCCTCCCTTCACTCATTCCTCTCTTACTCTCCCCTTTCATAAGTTTCCTTGCTTCCTTCCTCTGTTCCTGTCCCTTCCCCCTTTCTTTCTTTCTTTCTTTCTTTCTTTCTTTCTTGCTCTTTTTCTTTCTCTCCTTTACCTTCCCTTCCTCTATTTCTTCTTTTCTTCCTCCTTACCACCTTCTTCCCTCCCTCCCTCCCTTCACTCATTCCTCTCTTACTCTCCCCTTTCATAAGTTTCCTTGCTTCCTTCCTCTGTTCCTGTCCCTTCCCTCTTTCTTTCCTTCCTTCCTTCCCACCCTCCGTCCATTCATTCACCCATTCCTCTCTTGATCGCTTAAAGCTGGTCCCTGGTGCAAAAAGGGTTGGGGACCTCTGTCCTACAGGATTGGGTGGCAGAGAAGTTGAACATATGTAAATTTAAAAGTTTAAGAAAGTTTACAAGTTAAGTGAAAGAAACTTCATTATTCATTTATATGTACATGTACATTTCTTCATTAAAAACATGTCTTTCTGCATAATTTAGACTAACTTTGTGAGTTTTTTGAGGGCTGGAACCAATTAAAATTATTTACATTAATTCCTATGGGGAAAAGTCTTTCGAGATAAGAGCTGCTCGACTTAAGAGCCCAGGTCCGGAACGAATTAAACTCGTATCTCGAGGTACCACTGTATTGTGCCCATCTGTTCCACCAGTGGCTATTAAAATCTTTATGATATTGTTTTATGCTCAATACATTGTAAATAAAGAAGTACCAAGGAGAAAATACATTTTCAATACTAGCAAAACAAGCAATTTTTTATATAAAGAAGACGCAAACTCCACATTCGCTAGCACTGACAATATTAACTGGTTAGGTAACAAAATGGCTGCAATCAAATTAACAACCTAAGAGAGCATTAAGGATTCCACAGTTTAGGCTTCCGGTTTGGTGGAGATCGCGAGCGGGACGTGTCTGGCAGGGCTCTGCCAGGCGAATCCTTTCTACCCCCTCCGAAGGTCGCATTTGCGATCGGATCGGGCCCGGATGGCCCGATCCATGAACAGGGGGCTCTCCTCTGCCCGAGGACCCATCGCCAGGACTCCGGAGGCAGCGGTTCGCCCCGCAGCTTCGGAGACGGGAGAACCGCTCCTCTTTGATTAAGAGGACCGGCCAGCGCTTTCTCCCCTCACTCAGCGGGAAGAACAAAAATCAAAGAAGCGAAAGTATAAATATCTACATCTACATTGAAAAAGAATATAGCAGAGAAAGGACCTAAGGTAAAAATCTCCATTGTGTTTCGTGTTTAAAGCCAGAAGATCGTAAAAGTTCTAAGTAAAAGTTTTTTTTTTCTCTAGGGCGAAAGTGAAAGTTTTTTCTTGTTTAAACTCATCCGCAAATAACAGCCGGACCTAATTTTTTTTCACTTTTACTTTTCCATCTTGAACGTGAACTTTGGAACCTATAAAATAATTTTCTGACTTTATGGTTTAACAAAATAGTTTAAATTTGACATGACTATTTAGAAAATGTTAACTGCTAAAGGAAATTCCTAGTGATGATCAGAATTTGTTGTTGATAGACTTTTAAAATCATAATGTTCTGGACTTAATTTTTGAAGCGGAGGAACACAGTCTTGCTGCCTTTTTTTTTTCTTCTGCTGCTCCTTTTTATAACATGAAATAACTTAATAATTATGAACTAAATGGAATCTAGAAGAGATTGAAATCACTTCTTTTTTGGATTACTTATTGTTGGATTAACCTATTTGGAATATACTTGCTGAGCCTTTTGGATTATTTGCTGACACCTTTTGGATTATTTGCTGAGAACTCTTTGGTTTAACATCTGCCTGCTGCACGGAAATTAACTTGACTCCATCTTGGGATCTGTTTCTTTGTTCCTGTCTTGAATTTGGAAAATAAACTGACTTCATTTTGAACACAAGCAAGCCTTGGATTTGTTTTACTCTTTGAATTTTGAATTGAAATCAAATATAACTTTACCCTTTGAGATTTGGATTTTCATCCTTACTTCCTAGCAAAACTACAGGATTTATAAGAAGAACTTAAGTATACAATACTGTTATTGTGTCTTTGAATAATTATCTGTTTTCCTGATTTTTCTTTGACTTTTTTCCCTATTCTTGGACATTTCTATTACTAGAAGAAGTTTGGTTTGAACCATATGCATTGTTAATAAACCTTGGGTTCCTGCTCTATTCTAAATAGTTGAACCAAAATATTACCCCCCTTCCTTTTCTTTTTGAACAACTCTTTTTACTTCATTTTTTTCCCTTCTCTTTTTTCTTCCCTCCTCCTAAAGTTTCCCCTCCAACTTTTTTTGTTTTGTTTCCTACATATAGTTCATATTCCTTCCCTTCTTTTACTTTTTGTCTTCCTTTTACTTGAAAAGGCTAATACTTGTTCTTCTTTTCTGTGGCACTAAATAATAATATTTCTTTTTCCTTTTTTTTCTTCTCCCTTCTTTTTTTTGAATTTTGTTATTAATTGAATTGTTATTGAATTGGTATAGCCATATTATAAGGGAAACAAAATACATTGAACAGATTTGGAATTTATAGTAATTTTTTTTCCTTTTCACTACATATAAAATTGAAACTAACCTTAAAATTTGAAATAGTGGATTCTAATTTGATAATGTCCCACACCTCAACCCTTGTTAAAACAACAAAAAAACAAACTACACCAACTACCCTATCTCCACAAGTGTCACCGTATTCTTCTCCTTCGCATCAAGTGTTAACCATGTCTACCAAAGACAAAGACAAAGACAAAACAATGCAGTCCAATCTTGCAACTATACATGAGACTTTGAACACTTTGAAGGACTTCATGGTCAAATCACAAGAAGACGCCACTCAACAAAGAGAGGCCATAAAGGAGGAGGCAACACAACAAAGAGAAGCCATAAAGGAGGAAGCAACACAACAAAGAGAAGCCATAAAAGCTGACTTGGCAGAATTTAAAGTGGAGATGGCCCAAATGAAAGCTGATATGGGTGAGATGAAAGACCAGATAAAGCAGATCCAACAAACACTTCAAGAAAGTGACGACCGAGTTAAAAAAGTTGAAGAACAATCTGATAAAAATGACAAAAGAATGGATTATCTTGAAGGGAGAGCCGATGAGAGATACAGAAGATATGATGAATCTATTATCCAGCTGGAGATGCAACGAGCTTCGTACGGACTTCGATTTCAGAATATAAAAGAGGAAAAAGATGAAGACTTAAAAGCGACTATGGCGGAAATTATTGGAGCTATACTTCAAGAGGACCCCATAGCTTTACAGAGAGAAATCGATGAAGTTTACAGAATCTCGAATAGCTATATCCGTCGGCACAACCTCCCAAGAGAGATACATATTAAGTTTACAAGAAAGGCGTTGCGAGATGAGATACTTCATCATTCAAGAAACTCCCCGCCCCAACGTCAGGGAGTAGAAATAAAGATACTAAAGCAAGTTCCAAGAAGTGTCAGAGAAAACAGAAGAGATTATCACTTTCTAACTAAAATTTTGATCAAAGAAAACATTACTTACCGTTGGCTTATTCCACAAGGACTTTCTCTGACATGGCGTTCTACAAGGTACAAACTGGAAAACGTAGAACAAGCCATGTACTTTCTTGAACAGAGCGGTTTGGGTCACTCCGACTACGCAAGTAACCAACAAGTGGTCCAACTACAACTAGTTCAACAGCAACCAGGGGAAAAATTACCAACTCAGCAAGAAGAAAACTTGGGGGCAACTGCCCAAGTAATAGAGCAGGACCAAGGTGCTAGAAGAGTTCAACCTCAGCGAGAAACCAAAAAACCCATTAAATGACAACGAATAAAGACTTAAAAATCTTTTCCGTAAATGTTAATGGACTTAACGAACCAAGAAAAAGGAAGCAAATTTTTTCTAAAATTAGAAACCAAAATGTTCAGATTGCAATACTACAAGAAGTTCATATTAAAAAAGATAACCAAAAATTACTGTTGAATCCCAAAATTGGAAAAATTTATGCTGCATTAGCAGACCAAAAAAAAAGAGGTGTAGTGATGTATGTCAAGAATTCTATAAATTCCAAACAAATATATAAGGATAAAGAGGGTAGGATATTGATTGTACAAGTAGATATTGAACCTAGACCTCTAGTGGTTGTTTCTATTTATGCCCCCAATGAAGACCAAATGACATTTTATAAAAATTTACACCAAACAATAATAGATTTAGCTATTGATAATTTATTGATAATAGGTGATTTCAATGCTATCGCGAATAGACAATTAGACCACTCAGGAGGGGGAGGTAATAAAAAAAGGGGAAAAGGTAAAAAAACAAGAAGAAATTTGCTACCTAGTACTTTTCAAAAAATGAAAGCGGAATTATTACTAAGCGACATTTGGAGGGAAAGACACCCTCACAAAAGGCAATTTACCTTTTATTCCAATCCTCACAAAATTTGGACGAGAATTGACATGCTATGGGCACCAAAAACGGTGGCAGAACAAATAAGAGAGGTCGAGATAGACGTTAATACATGGGCTGATCATAACCCAATAGTGGTCTATATGACGATGAATAATAAACAGAACAACTGGCGGATGAATAGGTATATATTAAATGATAAGAAATATAAGGATTGGATTGAAAAGGAATTAAAAATATTTTTTGAAATTAATAAAACATCAGACACTACTCCACAGAACTTATGGGATACAGTTAAAGCGTATATAAGAGGTTTAACAATATCCTATACAGCAAAACACAATAAGGAAAAGAAATTAGAGTACTTACAATTAACAAATGAACTAAAACAATTAGAATCCTTATCGCAGCAACACATCAAGAACAGAGATCTAAAGACAGAAATAAATGTAATTAAACATAAAATTAGAGTTATAGAACAAAACCAACTAACTGAAAAGATCAAAAGAGCAAAGCAACAATATTTTGAACATGCAAATAAACCTGGCAGATGGCTAGCATATAAACTTAGAAAACAGAGTCAATCAAAATTAATCCAAAAATTAGAAGATAAAGATGGTAAAATAAAATATGACACAGAAGGTAAGGCAGACATTGTGTATAATTTTTATAAAGAATTATATGCTAAAGATCATGTTATTGAAGATGAAGTTTTTAACTATTTAGAGGCCTCAAATTTACCACAAATAACAGAAGATCAACAGGCCACTATGGATGGACCAATAACAATGGAGGAACTCCTAATAACAATTAAAAAACAGAAAAGCAACAAGGCCACAGGCCCAGATGCCATACCTGCAGAATGGTACAAGATAGACAACGAAACAATAAGAAACCATATGTTAGAAACTTTTAATTTATGTAGACTTGAGGGAAAAATCCCCAAATCTTGGTCAGAATCACTGACAACCTTAATACATAAACAGGGTACAGAACCAGAAAAAATTAAAAATTATAGGCCTATATCATTATTAAATGTAGATTATAAGATCTTTATTGCCATTTATGCAGAGAGACTCAAAAGAGTTATAAATGGAATAATACACCAAGACCAAAATGGGTTTCTTCCAGGGAGACAAATTAAAAATAATATTAGAACTGTAATAAATATACTAGAGTACTATGAACAACACCCAGACAAGACGGCATCTTTAATGTTTTTGGACGCTCAAAAATTTGTTAACCTAATAGATACCATATATTCAAAACAAACAACGAATATAATATTGAATAACAGTCAATTACCAATACTTGACATAAATAAGGGAGTTCGCCAAGGATGTCCTATATCACCATTGTTATTTATTATGACCCTTGAAACCTTATTAATTAAAATAAGAGCGGACCCCAAAATAAAAGGTTTAACCGTAGGAGATGAAACCTACAAACTCCAGGCCTTTGCAGACGATCTAATGTTTATAATTGAAGAACCGACTACAACAGTTCCTACCTTATTACAAACCATTGAACAATATGGAAACGTAGCAGGTTTAAAGATAAACAAAAGCAAAACACATTACTTGACCAAAAATATGAATAAAACACTAGAAACTAAATTAGAAAGTATTTCTGGAATAAAGACTGTAAAAAAGGTAAAATATTTAGGAATAAATTTAACAGCGAAAACAATAACATTAAAAAATGATAATTATATGAAATTACTAGCAGAAATTAAAAAAGACTTAGCAATGTGGAATAATTTGAAAATATCTTTCTTAGGAAGAATTGCAACAATCAAGATGAATATTTTACCCAAGGTCTTATTTCTTTTTCAGACAATACCAATAAACCCAGGGGGTATCTTTTTAAAAACTTTAACAAACTTAGTTAAAAAATTTATATGGCAAGGTAAAAAAGCAAGGATAAAAATGAATTGTTTAGAAGATATTAAAGAAAGAGGAGGATTTGGCCTTCCAAATTGGAAACTATATTATCAGGCCGCTGCATTAACATGGCTTAGAGATTGGATAATTTTAGATAATAAAAGAACACTTGACCTAGAAGGACATGATTTAATGCTTGGATGGCACGCATTTTTATGGTATGATAAGGACAAAAACCATTCATATTTTAAAAGGCATACATTAAGGAAATACTTATTAGAAGTATGGAAAGACATAAAGAAAAATCATTTTTTAAGTATCCCAGACTGGCTAGCTCCTTTAGAAGCAATAACACATCCAAAGTCTATAAAGGATAAGAAAATAACTTATAGATATAAAGAACTATTAAATGATCAGATGAAGCTTAAATCTAGAATTAAATTACAAGAAGAAGGGATAATAATAGATTGGTGGCACTACGCCCAGATCCGATCTAGATATCAGAAGGATAAAACTCTTTACATTTTTAATAAAAGTAAGAATCCTTTAACTACTTTAATTACCACTAATTCAACAAAAATGATAGGGAAAATATATAAATTACTTATCGCTCATAAAAATATAGAGTTGACTTTAAAAGATACTATGATAAGATGGTGTAGAAATATTGGCAAGGAAATAGATATAGACACATGGGAGAAAGTATGGACTAACAATTGGAAAATGACTAAATCAGTTTCCCTAAAAGAAAATCAAATCAAAATGTTTTATAGATGGCATCTCCCACCAAATAGGATAGCAAAAATGTTTCCCAAAACATCCCCAATATGCTGGAAATGTAAGAAGGATATAGGAACTTATTATCATCAATGGTGGACATGTGGTAAAGCAAAAATATATTGGAAAATGATTGAAAAAATATTAAAAGAAATAATAAAGCAAGATATAGATAATACCCCGGAATTTTACTTACTAGGTGTCACAAATCAGACCTACAAGAAAGAAATTTTTTATTTAATTATACACATATTAACTGCGGCTAGAATAATATATGCGCAAAATTGGAAAGGGGAGGAAATCCCCAAGGAAGAAGAGGTCATAGCTAAAATATTAGATTGCGCTGAAATGGATATGATGACAAGAAGATTAAACGATCAAGAGGATACTAAATTTTATGAAACATGGAACAGTGTTTATAAATGGATAGATAAGAAAAAATAAGATATATTTTTAGTTGTTTTTTTTCTATTAGTTTTTACCTAGGTGATAATAATATTAATATTAGTTTAAAAGGACTTTTTGACGATTATGATATAGTAGTGTATGTATGTATAAGTATAACCAACATACCAAGATCTTCGATGTATAATAGTTGAATTTAGTTTTATTGTTTGGATTGAAGGTTTGACACTATTTTACTATAGTAATTAGGATTATATTAAAGGTATTTTTTGGTAATTATGTTATACTAACCCTACTTAACACTCACATCAAGATCTGTAAAACTTTAACTCAAATTTATTAACTTTTTTTACTATAATAGTTAACATATATTTAATTATGTATTCTTTTTCTGTATTTGAATGTATACTTTCATAAGAGGCGGGGGAAATATACCCCCACTTTATGTTTATTGTTTGTATGTATTTGTTTGTTTTTATGAAAAATAATAAAAAAATTTAAAAAAAAAGTAAAAAAAAAAAATGATTCCATAGTTTAATCTTGAGCATTAAGGATTCCACAGTTTAATCTTGAGTTGTATATACAGTGAAAATTTTGTCACCATAAATAGTAGATTCAAATGCATGTCAGAGGCCAACTTTTTATAGGATATCTTGTGATAAAGATCACCAAGTTAGCATGTCTTCACAGAAGGTTTTCTAACAATTGATACCACTGTTATTATAGAATAATTTTTCTAATTAGTTTGAAGCATTCATCGCCCACATATTTTTTAAAAAAAACATTACAAAATAATCTTCCTCCACCAATTCCATAATTCAATTTACTAAAACAGAACTTAAATTAATAAGATAAATATTTGCTACAATTTTATTTAGTCTTTTATTGAAGGAGCTAGCAGGCAGGAAATGATTTTAAAAAGTTTCTGATGTTATCACATTTGTTAAAAAAAACTGTAGGAAAGATATGTAAAGCTGTTTAAGTAATATAGTGGTATATAAAACGATATAGTTGGCTTGAATATGAAATTTGTTCAATAAAAATGGGAAAAGGTTTTTATTTGATGATACATATAAAACTTCTCAGGACATTTGTATGTCTAATCTTTTTTCATTATCTTAAAAGAATCAACAACTGGCAGCAACCCTAAGCAGAACCAAATATGGTTGTGTTCTGAAGTTCAACAGAATTGTCTAACTAGGACGGGGTCGACAACATGTGACTCCAGAGCCACATGCAGTTTTTTGGGCCCTCTGCTGTGGCTCCCTGCCCCATCACTGGCTGGCCTGTCCCCTCACTGCTTTTAGTTCTTATTTGGAATATTTTTGGAAATTTTGCCTGAGTAATGATCTCCAGCCATGGAAGACACATCCCTTTGGGTGGTCCTTCTACCCCGTCCGCCCCTTGTGACCCTCTGGCCAGCTGTGGCTGAACCAGGAGTTTGTGCAAGCAGGGGAAGACCCTCCTCAAGCAAGTGCCAAAGCATAGGAAAGGTGGGCACAGTGGGGGAGGCCACTTGCTTAGGGACGGTACCCCTGCATATGTTCACCCTTTCTGCTTAGTCACAGCTGGCCAGGTGTAATGAGAGAGGGGGAAGAGGAGGAGAGTTGCCAGAAAGTGCAGGAGTAAAGCAACCCTGTACCTGCCTTCACTGCATGTAAGGAAGCCTTCACTTCCTGCTGCTTTGGGCTGGGGTTTGTGCCACCACACTCAGCAGAAGAGCTGCTGGGAATGGGAGATGACATGGCAAGGTGATGGCTGGATCATTTGTGCAGGAAAGAAGCTGCATCTTGTTCAGCACCATTCCCCACAAGGGGATCTCCTTAGCCCTGGCTTAACAGACATTAGGAGAGCAGGAAGTAGCGAGGTAGGGAAGCTGTATTCCCAGTCCCCTTTCCTGACTTCTCTCTAGGTACAAAAGCATTGTGAGGTTGTGATAGGAGAAAGAATGAGGAGGTGTGTTGGCAAGATGTAGCAAAGCAACCCCAAAAGAGTTTGCTGGTATGGCCCATCAACCTGAGAGAGCATTAAGGATTAAGAAGAGAGAGACATAGAGAAACACATAACAGAGTGATACACAAAGGCAGGGAGAGAGACAGAAGAGTCACACACAGTGATACACAGAAAGAGGAGGAGATGGGGATATATATATATCTCACATATTTTTGCTGAATTTTTAAAATTAAGGGAGACTAGGATAGCGCTATTTCGGCCTTGTTCTGGCCTCATCAGCTAGCCATACCCTTACTGGGATTTGATCCGGGGCTTCTGCCTTGTAAGGCAGAGAATTGACCTCTACGCCACCAGATCTGATCCCTTCAGCTTTGTACCAGGGAGGGGCTATATGTTTTTTCTGTTGGATCACCCTGGTATATTGAAGGAACGTCACAGCTCCTTTTTGCCTCTAGGCCCAACCAAGAGAATTAACCTTACAAGAGAGAGGGAAACTCGTCTGAGACCAACGGCAGCAGCAAAAAAAAAGGAGAGCCGAGCCGAGCCCAATAATCCAGGAAGCGACAGCCGCCGATCAGCTGGAGCTGCACACTCATCCTCATCATCGTCTTGCCTGCTGCCCATCCCTGGCGGGCAGGGATGGCAGGAGAGGGGAAGGGGGTGGAAGCTTTCACAGTAGTCATTGCTCCACCAGCCCGGCTTTACAAAAGGAAGGTGGGAAAAACAGCTGGCAAAAAGCCTGAAAGAGAACAGGCAGGGCTTTCTGACAGTGAGAAGAGACACAGAGGCAGGGAGCGGGGAGAGCGTGACACACATATACTCACAGACAGAGAGAGACATGGAAAGAGGTGGGAGAAAGAAAGAGACAGACAGACAGACAGATAGACAAAGAAATGAGAGATGGATGAGAGCGAGATAAAGAAAAAAATGAAGAGATGAGAGAGAGATCAGAGAGAGGGAGGGAAAGAATCACAAAGGGTGTTACCCATTTCCATAGAAAACACAGAACCACAAAACTTGGGTAGGTGTGGCTGGGGGATGTCATATGACTGAGTGGGAGTGAGTGACTTCAAGTTGGCTATGCCCACCTAGTTTTTGTCGTTGTGAGTGTTTTGTTTTCTGTGGGAAACGGGCCCAAGTGGCTCTTTAAGTGTTTAAGCTGCTGACCCCTGAGCTAGGGCAAACACCAGTCATTCTGCTGTGGTTAATATTCACAGATATGTGAATATTTAATGTGATCTCATTTGAGCACATCTACCCTTGAGATGCTTACAGAAACTCAGAAAAATATGATTTATTGCTTTTGCATTTTCAAAGTTTTCCTTTGTAACTACTTCCTTCCAAGAAGAATCTATAAAGAATACAGTAAAAAACAGTTTTGTCTTCAAGAAATTCCATTAGGAAAAACATGTTAAGTCCAAAATAGGTGAAACCACCCAATAAGTAATATTTCCATTAAAGCAATCAGTGCTAGAAAGAAAGCTGAGAAAAATAGCTTTCCTGTGCAATCACCCATATATCCTCCAGGATAATTGTATTTAATATTAAACTTAGAACTTTTGCCTGTTCTGCAGCCCACAATCAATACTTCTTACAGGATGAATGACTAAGGTTCATAATGCTTTGTTCATATCTTTATGCTAATATACAACTACCTGCAACATATGCAGCTATCATTTATCTAAACCTATGCCACTAAGAAATGATTTTGGCCAGCATATTTTGCTTCCACAATGTAGTGTTTCTTAAAATCAAGCCAAAGGTCATTTTATAAATATTTCCCAATCTGAAGTATTTCAGATGTCTTAAGCCAATGTTTTTCAAACTTGGCAACTTTAAGTTGTGTGGTCTTCCAGTCCAGAATTGAATTGAAACATGTTGAAGCATTTGCCAGGACACAATGGAGAAAAATGATCTGATACCCAGTACCCCTATAATGCTAATATCTGCATGTACTACTATTAATTTTATTTTATTTTATTTTGTACTTACTATTGTGTTTTCTTTTTTAAAAGTGGAAAATTAATAAAAAATATTTAAAAAGAAAGAAAAGTAAAGTGGCAAGCAACCCTAGCATGGAATCCCATGCATCTGGAACAATGGGGATGTTTAAAGTCACTGTCCTTGGGGCATATCTCTTTGTCTGGATATACTCGATGGACTGTTTCTTCTTCTTCCCATTTGTCCTTATGTTCAAGAACCTTGGTGGTCCAATTAAGCTTTTGATGTGCACAATGCACCCTGATGGTCTTCCTGATGTCCACAGAGGAATTATCGGAAGATTCAGCAGCCCTTGCTTCTTCGATGACATCCTTAAATGTCACCCCTCTTCTCAACAACAACTTCTTTTGGAGAGTTAGGCCCTTCATGCCCAGGGTTGATAAACTTACATTTTGTTGCAATTTACCTCAGCTTTGCCAAAAGTCACTAATGGTCTCCCTTCCTCGTTGGTGCCTATGATATAATTTGTTCCGGCTCACTATGGGGGTTACAGTTGGGGCATAGTGGTCTTTAGGGTGTTTTGAAGCATTGTCCCTGAGATTGCCTCTATGTCCGCAGGTGTAACAAGGGTCAATGCCATTTTATACATCGTGGTCTTGCAATATGTGAACAATAGAGCTCTACCAATAGGTCCTGGTAATTGTTGTTTTTAGGAACACCCTGAACTGGCTCAGGTAAGTGTTCCATTCCTCTGCTTGCAAATCAAATAAGTCTGAGGAGGGAGTTTTAAGTAGTTATCCTCAAGTTGGTCATTGCAGGATGGTTCCTTACTGTTAAGATAGTGACGGATGCCACAAAATGTATGGTCAGTCCCTTTGTCTCTTGATGCATCTTCAGGATCCCACCTTCATTGCCAGTGTTAGGTAGCAAGAAGAGACAGAATGCGGGAAACTTTCAGCACCTTTATTTCCTGAGCTGCTGTCATGACCCACCAGTGGCCTGTGTAGTTCATAGCTGATTCATACAGCAAGGAGGCTGGTGTAATGATTTGCCATCAGCCTGTGCAGCTAGTATCAGAGTCAGACAGGGAGGAGGCTGGAGAAGACTTGGTGCCAGAGGCAGAGCTGCAGCAGGGCCTTGAGAACCTCCAGATGATGTCATGAGGACAGAAGATGAAGACCTTTTCAATGCACAGAGAAGAGCTGAGAAAGGGCAGGAGTGGTTCCTGAGGAGAAGTCTACTCGGAAGTTAGATTTGGGGTTAAGTGGTCACTCCAATAGCCTATTCAAGTGAGGAAATGGACTAACCAGTTTGCAGGAAACTATTTCATTCATTCCCGATGCTCCTTTTGACTTTAAAACTCCTGTTCAGCTCATGTTTGGAAGATGTCCAGTTTCCTGAAAATTACTCCTAGGCATTCTGCCATCAATATTAAAGTGTTTTGTTATCAGATAACCACTTCATTGGACTTTTTACTCTTGTTGCTTGGACAATTGCCGGGTGTTAGGAGCTTTAATTAACAGTTGTTGCTCCAAAAAGACTGCTTTATTATTTAATTGACTTTACAAACAACTGCTAAGACAGATAATTAGTAGTTTGTAAATATTAAAGCAAGGTTCGTTTAGATGCTGTTTGTGCTATGTTACTTAGTTTGGCAGGTGGGTCAAGAACAGCCGCTAAGTACGAACTGGTCAGCAGACTGCCGAGATTTCTGTTTTATGGAGTCTCTGCAGTCTAGTCAGCCACTGACAGCAGTTTATTTTTCCCACCACTAGATTAACCAATCAGCAACGGTCATACAAATCTGTGCTCTGTATGTCCATATGTAACCTTTATGCTTTGGTCTTCTTTTTTCCCCATTGAAGGATTGGTAGCAGCAGAACAAAGTGAGTAAAAATAGTTTTGGGATATTGTTATATCACTATCCCTTTCTTTTCCAGTGTTGCCTTACCTACACTGGTTGCATTTTTGTTTGCTTGTTTGTTTTCATCCCATGTCATCACATATGGGACAATATTTCTCTTCTAATCTTTAAGCTTCCAAATGTAGGGTTACAGGTTCTGTATGTCAGAAGAGAGAGCATCTTCGTGTGTTTAATTCAGAACAGGAGGACTAATGAATTTATAATCCTTGAGGCATCATTGAAGAGCTGGTAACTCTTCATTCTCTTAAGAATCTTAATGGCTTGCTAAAAAAACAAAGTAGGATTTAATGTTATGCCACTATGAAACTGAAGTTAGTTCTTGTAATTATCTAAATTTATTGTGTGTATATGTGTAATACATGTATTTGTGTAAAATATATAGATAAAGGGAGAGAGTGTGTTTTCATATGTGTGTATGTATCTTCAAGTCAGTGCTGACACCTAGTGTTTGTCTACTTAAGAGTGTTGCAAACATTTGAGAAGTGATTTGTCATCGCCCCCTTCTTAGGGCTGAGGGAAAGTGACTCTTCCAAGGTTGCCCAGCTGGCTTTGTGTCTCAGTAAAGACTAGAACCAAGGGTGATGTGCTCCCAGTTCACTTGTGCCTGTCAGTTGCCGAAGAGCTAGTCATGCAGGGAGTGTGAAGTTCTGCCCATCCACCCAGATGCCGCCATTAAGTTCTTTTATCTTCTACCTTGCACATGCACAAAACACTTTGTGCATGCGCAGAGCGTAAAATAGCTCAAATAAAGTATTCATTAAGAATATTTCATTCATTCAGATCTAAGATGTGTTATTTGAGTGTTCCCTTTATTTTTTGAGCAGTGTAGATAGATGGATGGATGGATGGATGGATGGATAGAGATAGAGATAGAGATAGAGATAGAGATAGAGATAGAGATAGAGATAGAGATAGAGATAGAGATAGAGATAGAGATAGAGATAGAGATATAGAGATAGACAGATAGACAGACAGACAGACATATACATACACTTATACATACACATACATATACACATACACATACACATATACATATACATATACATACTGTATACATATACATACTGTATACATATACATACTGTATACATATACATACTGTATACATATACATATAGATGATGTAGATATGGATATATGCATACACATAAATACATACACACACACACACACACACACACACACACACACATACATACACAGTGGAACCTCAGCTAATCCATTCTGTAAACAATTTCTCCATAAGAAATAATGGAAATAGATTTAATTGGTTCCCAGCCCCTGTTGATTCGCTAATACAGTGATCCAGGACCACCCGCGACAATCTAAAATCCGTGAAATAGGATTTTTTCTCTCTCCCCCCCACACACATTGTCCCTCACTCCTCCTCTCTCTTTACTTTTTGTCTCTCTGCCTTCATCTCTCTCTCTCTCTTGGGGAATCCTCGCCAGGGGCTCCCGGAGGCTCCACTCCACATCCAGCAGCAAAGCATCGCTTTGGCAGGGATGAGGCAGACGCGCTGCTGAGTTATCTGGTCCCAGTGGCGGCAGCAGCAACTGCTGAGGTGGCTCTGGCATCTTCCCTTCAAGGAGCAGCAGCACCAGGAATGTCATGTCCATGCCCCAGGCCCCTGCCCCTGCCACTGTCCTTGAAGGGAAACCACCAGAGCCACCTCAGCAGTTACTGCCGCCGCCACCACCGGGATCAGCGGTGCACCTGCCTCATCCCTGCCAAAGCAGCACTTTGCTGCTGGGTACAGAGCAGAGTCTCCTGGAGCCCCTGGTGAGGAGTCCACAAGAGAGAGAGAGAGACAAAGGCAAGAGGTAAAGAGAGAGTGTGGAAGTGAGGTACAATGTATGGGGGGAGAGAAAGAAAAAACCCTGCAATGCACCACATGAGAACATGTGGCATTGTATAATAGGGGGTGACTTTTCTGTTGCTTTCTGGTCGGTGACATGTGCGTGACGTGGCTGTCCGGTATCTGAATTTTGTTTGGTATTGTGTGCAAAATTTAATGAAATTTTTGGTTGTTATCCAAAATGTTCGCTATCAAAGGCATTCGCTAGCTGAGGTTCCACTGTGTATGTATGTGTGTATGTGTGTGCGCGTAACATATTTTTGCTGAGAATGAAAAGGAAGGGAGACTGCTATAGATCTATTTCAGGCTTTTCTGCTTTCATCAGGTAACCCCACCCTTTTACTGGGATTTGAATCTTAAGCATTAGGCTACAGGGTCATTTTCTGTATCAGCTTGTACCAGGGAAGGGTTATATGTTATTTTTTTGTTGAGTCACCCTGGTGTACAGAAAGAGCATCACACTTCCTTTTTGTCTCTCTGCCCAACCAGGGGTCAAATTCCATGACACAGAAATCACAGATAACCCTTCCCTGGTACAAGCTGATAGAGGAAATGAGCCTGTAGCCTAATGGCTAAGATTCAAATCGCAGTAAAAGGGTGTGGTTATCTGATGAAAGCAGATAAGCCTGAAATAGATCTATAGCAGTTTCCCTTCCTTTTCATTATCAACAAAAATATGTTACATCTATAGATTATAGTTGTCAGCTATAAGAAAGTTTATCTGCCTTGGAATATGACTCCTGGTGGGGCCGAGAGGCAAAAAGGAAGCTGTAATGCTCCTTCTATATACCAGGGGGACTCGACCAAAAAAACCCACTCATATATATGGACATTTAAATCATTTGAAACTATGAAAATGTGATCACTCAGGGCAAACCAAGCAGCTAATACAAGGATGCAGGTGTCTACATCCTAATATAAGGATGCAGGTGTCGTTTTGACTATGGCAAGAAAGAGTGTAAATCTTATCCCTATGCTATAGGCCTGAGGAGAAAAAAATAATCTATCAAATAACTGATTTTCCTGCTAGCCATCTGTTATACATTTACTTCAGTTGATATAGTACTTTTATTTCAAGGGAGCCCTAAACAAGAAAAATAAACTTGCAATTGTTTAAAATTTAAAATTTTAATTAATTTTAAATTGTAAATTTAAATTAAAATTGTATTAAGAAGTACATATTTTATATACTACGTTAATAAATGATGATGATGTTCATCAATTGTGTTTGAAGAGGACCTTGACATCTAATGGATTGTGTGCTATATGTGATGTGTCCACAGGTGGCTGGTAAGGCCTATACTGGCATGGAATGTTTTGCCACATGTTGAGCAGACATGTCTGGGCACTTTATCACAGTATTTGCAGTATTTGCAGTTCTGGCTTTGAGGAGTGCTCACTTCTCTTCTGCTATGAATGTTTTTCTGGCCTCAGATGTCTGGCAGCCTTGGTGGATCATCATGTGCCATGTTGGTTGATTTTGTGTCAGGGTTTCCCAAGAGATGGTGTTGATATCGAGGGACTTGACAGAGACTTTCATCATGTCTTTGTAATGCTTCCTTTGTCCCCCATGTGGTCACTTTCCTTTAGGCAGCTCACCATAGAGGAACTGTTTAGGGATGTGATAGTCTGGCATCCTTGCAACATGGCTTGCCCAATGTGTCTGCACTTTCATCAGCAGGGTGGGAATTGATGGCAGGCTTGCTCTGGAAAGGACCTCAGTGTCAGGCACCTTATCCTGCCACCAGATCCTCAGAATTCTGCAGAGGCAGTTCATGTGGAAGTAATTCAATTGCCCAGCATGCCTCCTGTATACAGTCCAAGTGTCTCTGGCATACAACAGTGTAGTTTGCACTACTGCTCGGTAGACTTTTAGCTTTGTAGCAAGGCTTATTCCATGTTGGTTCCAAACATTGGTCATTAATTTGCCAAATGCAAAGCTTGCCTTGGCGATTCTACAGTTGACCTCAATGTCAATTGTCACTGCACGGGAGAGGCTGCTGCCAAGGTATGTAAATTGGTACACTGTTTGTAGCTTTTGTCCATTTAATGTGATTGTGGGTTCTTGGTATTTGGCTTTCGGGGCTAGCTGATGCATCACTTTGGTCTTCTTTATGTTGATAAGGAGACCAAAGTTGTTGCATGCTGCTCAAAATTATCCACACTGGCTTGCACTTCCTGCTCTGATCCAGCATTCAGGACAGAGTCATCACCAAAGAGTAGGTCACAAGCACAGTTTCCTTTATCTTGGTGACAGCCTGGAGTCTTCACAGGTTGAATAGTTTCCCATTGGTCCTGTATCTCCGGATAACTCCCAAGGAACTGTTCTGGAAGGCATCTGACAGCATGGCTGAAAACATTATGCTGAACAAGGTCATTGCCAACACACACCTTTGCTTGATGCCGTTTGTGACATAAAAGGCCTCTGAACCCTCCATTGTGCAGCATGCGTACCATCAAACCATTGTGAAATTGACATACCGTCAGGATGAATTTATCAGGGTACCCAAATTTGGACAAGATGACAGGTTTTGACAGGTCTTCATGACTGACAGTGTCAAAAGCCTTAGTGAGATCCATGAAGGTGGTATACAATCCGCTATTCTGCTCTTGACACTTCTCTTGGAACTGTTGAGCTGTGAAGATCATGTCTACAGTGCCACGCTTTTTGAGGAAACTGCAGTGTGCTTCAGGTAATAGATACTGTTCCAGATGGTCAGTCAAGTGGTTCAGCAACACTCATGCAAGGAACGTGCCTGAGATGGAAAGCATTGATATTCCTCTATGATTATCAGACTTGTCAATTCCCTTTCCTCTTGTAGAGGTGTATGATGGATGCATTTTTCAGTTCCTGAGAAATGGTTCCTTGATTCCATAAAAACTGAAAAAGCTGAGTGAGTTTGTTGACAAGCACTTTACACCATCATTATAGATCTCTGCTGGTATCATATCAGATTCTGTAGCCTTGCCACTGGACAGCTGGTTGATGGCCTGTAGGGTTTCAGTCTTTGATGGTGGGGAGTCCAAGCTGTTATTGATATCCATCTGGGGCATTCTGTCAATCATCTCATGGTTGATGGAAGATAAGTTCATAAATATGCATATATAGTAAAAGAATAGTATGCGTGATTATAGGAAACAAAATTGAGAGATAAGAAGATTCAGCTACAGTGAATAATTAAGGATGAAAACTATAGCAAAGTCAATGTAAGTCTGGAATTTTATATATTATGTGGTCTAAATAATGCATCAGAAACATTGATGCATAATGCATGCAAAAAATAAAATGAAGTTTAGCTGAACTATTTTTCATTTTTTTTATTATTACTTTTAAGAATGTGCCCCATTTATTATTTTGAAATGGTTTTAGAAATTGATTCCCCACCCACCCGCTGCAGAAGCATTCTGATCTTTTTGCCTAACATAGGCATGTAGTAAATTGAATGTTTCAGAAATCTGATCAAGTACCATATAATAGCCATATTAATATGGTTTGGAGGAATAACTGAACTATGTAGATTCTTAACATTCCAGTTAAGTTTTAAACATGCCTTGGAAATCCTTCCAATGTTGCTCAACTAAACTCCCCATACAGTATAGCACTTGCCAGAATGGTTTATGCTACTTTGGAATTGTAGCTCAGCAATCAAAATATCCATAGGTTTTTGGATATTGATAGATTTTCCCAACCATCTATTCCTTATCTTCTATTATTACTGTGCATGGAGCCTATTGATAATTATGCATGCAGCTAACCAGATTAGGATTTATATATTATCTCTATGCTTGAGTTATTTCTTAGTAAAGAAGGTTCCTTCATATAATAAAAACATACATGGACTTTTATAGGGCAGGCAGTTTTTTTGAAAACACTATTATCAATTTCATCTAATTTATTGCATATTTATAAGCATTTATTTTCTATGAAAGATATTATTGGGAGTAACAGAAAAAGAAAGAGTAAAAAAAAGCTGCTAAAGATTATAATAATATAATTTAAGAGATAGAAAATATGAATAGATATTACCAATTTTCAAAACTTTCATTATGTCTGATTTTCCCCCTATGAGTAGCCTATAATGTGAACTATTTGGAAAATAAATGTTTATAAATATCCTGGCTATCTTTTCTACAACACCAGATATATAATCTTCATGAAGAGGATGAAAACTGTTTGACATCAATAAGGATCTTTCAAGTTCTCTGTCATTTAATTATGTCTCTCAATAAAGAATTTGTAGTTTGGAGAAAAATTGATCTGTTAGGAACAATGCTACATTTATTTTCCAATCATGGAAAAAACAAAAGCATTTTTTTCACAATTATATAAAATTAAAAAATTGAGAACTGCCAATTTTGCTGTTTCATATACGGGTAGATTAATTTATTTAAAATGCTGAATTATAATTAAAACATTTATTCTGCTTCATGCTGAATCAGAATTAAAAATTAACTAATCTAATAGCAAAGAGAGATTTGGCAAGTCTGATAAATCAAAAGATTTTGTAGAAGAGTTATTGTCTTTTTTTTTAAAAAAAAGGATCTTAATTTTGCTGGTGTTTAATTAAGTGACAAAAAATCTTTTGCCATTGAGTATGCTTTGTTAAAGTTATCTTAATGAACATAAATAAGTGGAACCAATTAAAAGAATTACCTCTTTCAACTAAAAGGATAAGAGTTCTATTCTAAGATAAGTTCCACAGAATTTGGAGTAAATTAAGGAGATGCAAACAGACATCTTGTATGTTCTAAAACATTTGTTAAAAACCTTGAATTGGAAGAATCACAAATGGTAATTTCAGTAGAGGAATATCTGAACTTTACTTTCAGATATATATTTTGAATCTTTTAATTGCGATCTTGACAGAAATCAAGGGAAGAAATGCTGGCAAACTAATGAACGTCTTTATTCAGTTGGCTGGCTGTTGTGAGAACTAACTACAAGATTTAATAATTTAGGAATTTGATCCAGCAGAGCACTATTCATTCTTATCTTTTCAATACTTAACTTCCTTACTTAGCCAAACAATGTCAGGATATACATAAAAAAGGTTTTGTAGATCTCTAATGATAAAATTGGTCCTGGGAACATAGAGCAGATTGGTAAATTTTGCAAATTTGCAAGACTCTGCAACAGCATGTAGCAAATTTCTATATAGTTCTTGTGGATTTAGTTTCCTTATGTAGTCTATGCCATAGGCTAGCTTCAGTCATGAAAGTCTACATGTGTTTATTCTTCCCCTTTGTCCACAGTGTTATGGGAGATCTAGAATGAACCTCTTTCGTATCCCCACACTTAATAAAGGCTTCTTTTGAATATGTTGTTATCTTAACAGCTTCTAGATTCCTTTTCTAAGGCTATATCCATGGCCTCCTACAATCAAAAGTTAAGGACACTAAAGTCATAATAATCCATGAAGCAAGAGGTCAGTCAAAGAATGTCCAAAAATTAAAAGTAACAAAAGCATAGTAACTAAATCAATCTCTCTCTCCGTACCATGCAAACCCATGTTAAATCTTGCATTTAATAAACAGTGGAAGATGATTATATTGTGACCATATTCCATTTTCGGACTTAAAATGTGAGCTATCTATCATCTATCTATCCATCCATCCATCCATCCATCCATCCATCCATCCATCCATCCATCCATCCATCCATCTATCTATCTATCTATCTGATTTATATGCCACCCAACTCCCGAAGCACTCTGGGCAGCATATAACATTTTCAGCCCAAATGTTATGTTTCCCAATAGAAAAGTGATTGGCATGTTCACAACTATTGTACATTGTTCTGGCCATGCTAATGGAATAGTCAAGGTGGAGCACAAGGTGGATTTTAAAGTAATTGCTCAATTTTCAGGATACATGCATGTTAAGAATAGCCTTAACTTTCTCAAGTGAGGAAGAACTGGGCACAAATGTTTTAGGTTAGTTATTTCTCTAGTTAATTTGGTTCTAATCAGCTAGGTGACCAGTAGGTATCAGCACAGTTTGAAATCAGCTTAGTGCAAAATGCGAAATCAATAAAAATCAGCACCATTTCAAAAAAAAATTAAAGAGAGAACGAGGAAGGGGTGTAGCTGAATAGTTAATTCTGAAAGATGGAAAAAGGAACAAAAGGGAAAAGATAATATGATATTAAAAAGCTTTTAGGAAGTTTTTATTTATGTTTATGTAACAATGCTTACTAGTAGTTTGTGTTACTCAACTATTATTATCCCATATAGATTTTTTTTATCATTTGCATCTTATTCTAATAAGAATAATAGCATTTGAATGCTTTTTTACAAAGTCAACTTTAATTCCACTTACTTTTTAGGCCTTCTTTATTACAGCTTTCCTTTCTTGGAATAACTGGAAAATTCCTATTCCAGGAGTAACATATCCTTTCTTCATTGTATAACTATTTGCCTCCTTGGCATCTGATTAAAGGAAAATGTGAAATCAATAGCCCTTAAAACAGTCGTTTTCAACCTTTCTAATGCCGTGACCCCTTAATACAGTTCCTCATGTTGTGGTGACTCCCAACCATAGGTATAGCACCAGTTCTTCCAACACAGCTTTAAGGTGATTGGCAGGAAGATCAGAGGGACACCCCTATATTGTAAAAATATGTTCCAAGGCGCCAGTATAGAAGCTTTAGCTCCTAACACCATGGGAAATTTGCATTTCTCATGGTCTTAGGCAACTCCTGTGAAACAGTCATTTGACCGCCAAAGGGGTCCTGACCCCCAGGTTGAGAACCATTGCCTTAAAGGAATTAGTTGACATTAGTTCTTTCTGAGTACTCTAACTCTGTAGAGCATAAAAGCTTGGACTTGTTCTGTAGGACTTACCAAGGATGTGATTCTCAAGAATCTGAAGGCTACGAGGCATCTCCAAAAACAGATCTCTGGTGTTACAAAGGGATGAGTAAATTGATTCTGTTCCTGGCTCCTGTTTCCCCTGTCTCACCTCAATATCGGTCTTATTTTATGCAGTTCAAGATCCACAAGTGCTCATTCTTGTCACCGTTCATTGATTCTATCTCACACAACCAGTATATTTTTCCATCTGCAAGGCTTTTTTTTGTTTTTGTTTTATATACTGTACTTTTAGAACGCTTTATTGTGTGGATGCTTTAGGGATTTGAGAAAATACACAACTTTCATGCTTTCTATCACCTTTCAAGTGACCTTTCAAGGCTCTTTTGGTCTCTCTTCCAAAAATTAGACTTCAATTCATTCTATAAGCACCATGTCATTATCTAAATCAACTTTATCCTGATAAGTGCCATATTTAAATCTTCCAAAAGTGGAAGATTCTGTGTTCTCACAGCCATTTTCTCCTGAGGCTCTTCTTTCTTGAAAGCTTTATTATCTTAGTCCACCTTCATGTTTCATAACTTTTCTCCAGACTTTATCTGCCTTAACCTTCCTAATCTTATTTTCTCTAGTTGCAGCTATTGTTTTCTTTCATGTATAGGTTCAGAGATTTAAAAAAATATGACTTTGTGCTGTAATTATCAGTCTCAGAACACATTCTCATGTAGCAAATTCTGGTTTATCTTATCTTAAAACACAATGAACACAGCTTCAATGAACAAAGCTGTACAAATTGTAAAATATGCCATAAGTATGTATATAGGAAAAAACCTTGCACCTCCTTTGGCTCCAATCTTGAAACAACCACTGAAGGAGCCATGACAAATATTTTGGGATTTGTGTTCCCAAGTCAAGCATGGACTATATTTTAGATTTTCTATCCAATAAGCTGTTTTTGAACAAACTTTAGTTATAATAAAAAGTCTGCCTCCACCAAGTTCAAAAGCCTTTCCATTTATGCCACCAATCCTTGGAAACTGCTCACCTCCATTTCTCAAGATCACAAATTGTCCGTTTTAAAAACCATCCAGCTGCTAACACAGACATATTTCACAGTCTTCCTAATTGTCTGCCCAACAGATGGGGTTCTGCATTCGATCTTCTGACTCTGCCTTTTCCATTTTTTAATTCAATCCTACTTTCCAAAATGTTCTCCTTGACATATTATCTTCTCTATTTCTTGTATCTCCACCAGGTCTTTTAAATCAAAACTATTCAGTCCTTAGTTGCAGTTTTTTTAAAGGGTTTTTTTACTCCAAGGTCTCCATTTGCTATGTGGCTGCTCCTTAATTTCTGGTCTCTTTCCCTCCCCCACCCCCCACTTCAACTGTTAAAATACTTTTCCAATCTTTTTTTGGGGGGGGCAAAATTACTCACCAACTTCTGTTTTATTCACACTCTCCAGCACTTAGCTTTAGAATCCTCTTCCCAGTTGACTCCAATCTTTCTAATTTAATCCTGCCATTTGTGGTTGCAGCAGCTGGGGCAACATTTAACATCATCTTCCATTTGCTGCAGGGGACCTTGGAGGTCTTTTAGTCCAACCCCCTGCTTAGGCAGGAAACCCTACACTACTCCAGACAAATGGTTATCCAACATCTTCTTTAAAACTTCCAATATTGGAGCATTCACAACTTCTGGAAGCAATCAGTTCCACTGAATAATTGTTTTAACTGTCAGGAAATTTCTTCTTAGTTCCAAATTGCCTCTCTCCTTGATTAGTTTCCACCAATTGCTTCTTGTCCTACCCTCAGGTGCTTTGGAGAATAGACTGACTCCCTCTTTTTTGTGGCAACTCCTGAGATGCTATAATATCTCTGCTAGTCCTTCTTTTTATTCAACTTTTCATACCCAGTTCCTGCAACCATTCTTTGTATGTTTCAGCCTCCAGCCCCTAATCATTTCCCAAAGTTTGGGAAAGGCACCAAACTCAGCTTAAATGGCATTCCTTACATAACAAAGTCAATTCATCATTCAAGAATATAAATCAGCTCACCAAAATCCCGGGCAAAAATCATCCAGCAGAGAATGTATTTTATGGAGGCAGTAATCATGGCTTTGAAGCATTTTTCAAGCACACCCCCACTCTAAAACCTCTTCCAGTGAATGGTGTTGAAACCCCACACCCAATTACCCCAAATTCTTTACTTTTATAGTGCCTGGAAGTGACATCACACCCCAAAGAGGTAAAGCTGTAAGCTAATACCTTTTACCATACAACTCCTTTTGCCTTCTCAGAATTCTCCTATATCGAGGATCTATCCACGGACTATTCACTCTAATGTCTTCCTCATCGTCCAACTTGGACCACTCCCCCATTGTCATATCAGCCCCTTCTAGTGGTTCCTCGGGTTCACTCAGGTCACTTTCTCCCTCACTCTCACTCTCTGCATCAGCTGGCAACTCCACTGGCCCAGGGTGTCCAGAGGGACCTGGTTCATCCTCCTCAGAATCTGACATGACCTGAGGTGGACAAGGAGCACTCAAAACACTGCTTGTGTTTGCATAATGTTGAATTCCAATATTGCATGATCACTTGCCCCCAAGGTTTCTGTAGCTTCAACATTTTCTGTCATTTCATCTCTGTTAGTGAGAATTAAGTCCAAAATGGCTGATCCTCCTGTTCCCTTCTTTACTTTATGGGTAACAAAGTTGTCTGCTAGGTTTGTTGGGAACCTGTTGGATCTTCCACTTAGTACAGTTTATCCACCAATTGGTGTCAGGGTAGTGAAAATTTCCCATTACTATTGTGATGTACCTCCTACATAACTTAGTTAGCTGAGTAGCAAAAGTTCATCTAGTTCCTCTGTTTGGTTGGGTAGCTTCTACTATAAACCTATGACCCAAATGCATTCAAGATAATTTTCATTATTGTTGTGCTCTATTTCTGTAGAGATGTAGTTATTTCTTATATATAGTGCAACTCCACCTCCTCTTTTATTTGGTCTATTTCTTTTAAAAACTTTAAATCTCTATAGCTGAGACCGCCTTCTGCCGCACGAATCCCAGCGACCGATTAGGTCCCACAGAGTGGGCCTCCTCCGGGTCCCGTCAACTAAACAATGTCGGTTGGCGGGCCCCAGGGGGAGAGCCTTCTCTGTGGCGGCACCTACTCTCTGGAACCAACTCCCCCCGGAGATCAGAACTGCCCCTACTCTTCCTGCCTTCCGTAAACTCCTCAAAACTCACCTTTGCCGTCAGGCATGGGGGAACTAAACATCTCCCCCTGGGCACATTTAATTTATACATGGTATGCCTGTGTGTGTGTCTGTTAGTATATGGAGTTTTTTAAATCTTTAAATATTTTAATTAATTGAATTATTTATGATTTGTTTTACACTTGTTGTGAGCCGCCCCGAGTCTTCGGAGAGGGGCGGCATACAAATCCAAATAATAAATAAATAAATAAATATTTCATTTGTTGGTTTCATTCCACCAAGTTTCTGTAATGGCAACAATATCATATCTTCCCTTATTTACTTGAATTTTTAATTTACCCTGTTTATTCCACATACTCTGTGCATTGGTGTGTAGACATTTGAGTCTATTATGATTGTACCTGTGTTTATTGTCTACATAACATGTGTTGTACCTGACTGTCCCTACTTTATTGCCACATGTTTGATTAGTTCGCATTGTATGGCATTCACTATTAAATGCTTGGTTTTGCTTGACAGCAGGGCTGATAAACTTAACCACACACACATCTATGTTGCATGCAGTGATAACCCTATTAATTTTAGGTTGCTGGGGACAGAAATGTTCTGTATCAATTAATTCTCTGTCCGTGCTGTTCAGTAACTCACTCCTTTTTTTTGATGGATGCAAACCATCTCTTTTGTATAGTTTTTCATTGAACCATCCGCAGATATCATGACTAATAAAACCAAAGCTTTACCTATTACACCACTCCTTTGGTTACACATTAAACTCTGCTACATGTTGGCCTTTCCCTTTTTGTTCCTGGTAAAACCTCTGAAAAGATAAGCCTACAACCTAAATTATTAAGTTCATACCCCAAGCTCTGAAAGTCATTCTGCACAGAAAGTACATCTTTTTTGGACAGATCCTTTTTGCTAAGATGTATAATAGCATCAACATCATAATCCTTACTGGAATTATTGACTATTTTAAGAATACGCCTCTTGTTTCTGCTTGCAGTAGTACCTTGTAGACATCTGACCTCTTGAAAAACCTCCATATCATTTCCTAAATTTACATCCCTTACCTAGAAGGTGGGTTCTCTTTCTGGATACCTTGTTGCTCTTGTGTGACTGTGCGTCATGTAATGCCTGGTTCACACTTTCCACTTTCCAAAGTAATTTCTTCATCTTGTACTATAATCTCTTGCTTTTGGAGAGGCTGCCACAAAGAGGAGGGCAGTCAATTTATTTTCCAAAGCAACAGAAGTTGTAGTGGCTGGTCCACATCTGCTCAGCTGATCACGGATTTTGAGGATTGAGAGTCAGGCCCTCTTGGTACCCTAGGCCAGTGTTCTTGACATCTGAGGATGAGGAATTAGAAACTAGACACCAACCAGAGACTATGACACCTGTAGAGTTCATATTGAGTGAGTCAGAGGATGATGATGAGGAATCAGAGGCTGAGCCTTTGTTAGATGCAAGAGTGAGAAGGAGTATTAGCAGACAGGAGTCTCTTAGGGGAAAAAAGGTCTGTGCGTTAGTAGCTCTATGGAATACTAAACCACACCTCGTGGGTATACAAGGGTCAGTTTTGTGAGAAGTGAGTGTGATGAACAACCATTCATAATTATTCCAAAGGGTTCAGTTCATGCTGATGAAAATCCAGCTTTTGTTGCTTGACTGCTTTGAAAAAGACAGACTGCTTATCCGGGAATCCTGCCAGAATGATGTAAGGTTGGACTGATTTATCAGAGACTTTATGAGCTGTTGAATCCAACTCAGAAACCTAAATTAGCCATGGACCGCTGCCCAGTTCACGAAAAGATTCCTTTTGCTTTGAAATCTGTAAATACTATGAATTCTTATTATTAATATATTCATTTTATGTGTTCCCTGTTATTCTTCTGGGTGTGAACTTTGTTTCCTGGAGTTTTCCAAGCCCAGACAGAACAGAGGTCAGGCAAGAAACAATGGATGGAAACTTGTCAAAGAAATAAGCAACCTGGAATTAACCAGTTGAACAACCTGCCTTCAGTTGGTGTGGGTGCATCATTACTGGAGGTTTTTAAGAAGAAACTGGACAGTCACTTGTCTGAAATGGTATAGGAACTATTGCTTAAACAGGAGAACTAGATGATCTCCAAGGTCCCTTCCAGCTCTATTCTGATTGAGATGTATGTATGTATGTATGTTTCAAAACATCAATACACAAAAATATATACAGTAATACCTTGTCTTACGAACTTAATTGGTTCTGGCACATGGTTCGTAAGGTGAAAAGTTCATAAGATGAAACAATGTTTCCCATAGGAATCAATGTAAAAGCGAATAATGTGTGCAAGCCCAAAATTCAAAAACCCGGGAGCCGAGACATCACCGCCAAAGGAGGCTTGAGCCTCCCAGTCCTTCCCAACTCTCCTGTACATTGCTCTCATCTGGAAGGATCCCCCATAGTAGGCTGGCAGAACTGTCTCCCAAGTGCTCTTGCATGGCGGGAGATGAAGTGCTGGGGTGGGGGCCAGCCTGGCACCCCCCACCCCAGCGCTTCGCCTCCTGCCGGGCAAGAGTGCTCAGGAGGCAGTTCTGCCGGCCATGAGCGAGGGGCGGGGAGGGCCGGGAGGCTTAAGCCTCATTTGGCAGCTGCAGCGGCAGTGAGGCTTTGCGTTTTTGGCTGGGGGGCAGGCAGAAAGGCCGGTCTGGCACCCCCCCCATCCCAGCACTTCGCCTCCCGCTGGGCAAGAGGTCTCGGGGAGGCAGCTTCTGTGGGCCATGGGTGAGGGGCGGGACTGAGGGGCGGGTAGAACTGGGAGGCTTAAGCCTACTTTGGCGGTGGCAGCAAGGATTTTTGCGGTTTTGGCTGGGAGGGGCAGGAGGGCCAGCCTGACACACACCCCTGCAGTGCTTTGCCTCCCACCGTGCAGATGGATGAGGACGGGGAGCATCTGGACCAGGCACTTTGGCTGGCAGTTGAGAGGCAGGGAATCCCGGCGGGCGTGGAAACAAATGGAAAATCCCATTGGGGGCAGTTACAAGGCAGGGGAATCCCACTGTCAGTAAGAGCCCACGCGCAGTAAAAGAGCCCACAAACCCGGGCTCAGGTTTATAAGACGGAAAGGGTTTTTAAGACGAGGCAAAGAAATCTTAAACCCCGGGTTCGTATCTCAAAAAGTTTGTTCAATGAGGGATTCATAAGACAAGGTATCACTGTATTTGTCTATCTATCACATGTATTATTATACAATTCACTTTAAGAATAAACAATATTCCAGACCGAATAGATAACATCAAGTATTCCATTGAGTCTTATGCATGCTTTATTGCTATCATAAGCTATTTTAACAACTAATATTCAACTCCACATTAATGTCAAATATTCTATAGATTTAAATTTATTTTCTTTTTCCTACACATTCTATTAGAGTGTTTTCCTTCACATTAATACATCATTTAGTGACCATTTAAAGAACAAAATATGTTTTGTATATACACTACCAGTGTAAAGCTACACTCCTATTATGGTCAATCATTATTTTTTATTTTCTTTACAGAAGAAGATGTGAGGTAGTAATATTAGAATTCAACAGCCTAGTCATATTATTGATGATGGATTATCATCCAAAATTATAAAGTTCCCAATTCCACCACCCTATCTATTGAGCAATCTAAATTTATTTCAAACACATTTAATGCTTCTTCCAATCACGGAATATAATAACTCAAACTATATGATCACTGCTCTAAATAACACTGAGAAGGGTTAGTCAAGAAACATTTCAGGTGGTACCATAAAACAGAAAATATGCAAAAATAATCAACTTGAAGCAATGTGTGAGAGAAGTGCATTAAATTATCATTAAATCCATAATAATTTATATATAATTTATCCTAACTGACAAGGCAGTAAATTAAGTATTTATTAACCTACCCATCAGTCAATCATTTTAGATAGATAGATAGATAGATAGATAGATAGATAGATAGATAGATAGATAGATAGATAGATAGATATAATTTTTTTTAAAAAAATAAAAAGTCAAAAAAACATGGTGGCAGCCACGGACTGGAACCAACCATACCAGTTCTGTGATGTCATTGTGATGTCACCAGCAGGTCACTACCAGTTTGAGCAAACCAGTCAAAACCGGGAACAACCCACCTCTGGCCTTGGGAATCCATAAAATACATCTAAAAAGAAACAAGCGACAACAGATTTCCTTTGCTAAATTGCCTCGCTATAATCAATAGATCTTTTAAAGCCACTTAATCTGAATATGTACCATTTCTGCTTCTTATTGCATTTTTGGTCAATGAAGCTGATCCCTGCTCTTTCAACCAGTTCATTCATTCTCTACTAATTCTGTGACCTTTTCTAATAAACCTATTTGTGCAATTCTACTGGAGTCTTCTATCATTTCAAGAAATATTTGCTCCTCATATCCTTTGTGTGGTTCTCTGTGAAAATGCTGCAGCAAAATATTTTTTTCTGCTTTAGACAAAATATGCCTTTGTAAATCCTCACTTGCTAGGCATCCCTCCATCCCAGTTGTGAATACGATAAAGACTGATAGGTAGACAATGCTTCTTACATGTCATTAAATATTGGCTTTCAATTACAATAAAGCATTCCAAAGATTCCACTTCTTCAAATGTAGATCTGGAAGTGGATACCTCCCTGTAGACTACATCTTTGGTTGTGAACAAAGCAAGGAAATTAAGGGATGTAATTAAGATTAAGTGGTTCTTTTGTTTGCAGAACTGTGTGGATAAGACTAAAGTATGAAAAATGAGCCTTTTTTCTTTCAATGGATAAACTACATGACTCTCATGTTAAATATCCATCCACAGCCATATGGTTATGAATATTCAAAAGATTATACACACATATTCACACATAGAGGAGACATAGCTTGATTACATTTTGAATAGTTTATTTTTGTAGAGTTTGTAATGTTGGTAGAGTATGGGATGTTGGAAAAACTTTTTGTTTCCCTAATAACTAAAAAAATAATTTTCAAATCCCCCCCCCCCGTCCAATAATGCCTATCAAGGGGACAGAATAATAAAATTCAACTTGCATCAGAAAATTGAATTGATAGAACCACTAGGATAGTAGATGACATAAGGGCCCAATGCACTTAAGCTCTTACACATAAACTCTAGACATATTTTCCCCCTAATGAGTACTGTTGAATTTTATATCAGGCAACCTTAATTAGATAGTGGGATACGATGCTCATTATGATTCTCAGAACCAATCACCAGACTGGTTCTGTCATGTGCCACGTAAGACACAAACATACACGAGACTTAGACATAGAAGCAGGAACATTTAATAACATCTGCTGATGCTCATTTTTAAAATAAAAATATGAATAAGTTACATTATACACTTCCATGAAAGTTGTATACAAGAACTAAAGCAAGTACATGAAAACCAAACCAACTAAATGTTGTATTAGGTAAAATTATATTTATAAGTGTATCTTCAGAAAATTTACATAGCGGGGTTTTGAGCATGCGCCAGTGAGTGATGACGCTCTGCTGAACACTCTTCAAATGAGAAAGTAAACATTGGATTTTAAAACCCTGTCGAACCAACCTAAGTCTCAAATAAATTGAACTAAGCAATAAAGCCATAAATTTGGAACCCGGAGATACCTTGGGCTAACTGAAGGAGAGAGAAACAACCTGGAAACAGTCTGCTTTCCACTCGAAACTGTGAGTAAACAACAAAGCTAAGAGGAGAGATGGCGGAGAAAATGGGGGAGGAACTCACAGGGAGAATGGATGCCTTGGTAAAAGCTTTTCTTGTGGTCGGTCAGCAGTTAAAAAAAATGCAAGACGTGGTTACTAAGACTGCAATTGATTTGGAAACAGTGAAAACAGAGCAAAAAGCCCAAGGTGACAGGGTTTCCAAACTGGAAGAAGAAAGAGAACAAATTCGTCAACGTACAAGTATGTTAGAAGACAGATTGAGGAGGGCAAATTTACGCCTGAGAGGCTTCAAAGCTGATTTTGCTGATAGCAGAAACATGATCCCAAATATCCAGCAGTGGTTTAAGGAGAATAAAATTGAAGTGTTGGACCATGAAATAGAGAGAGCCCACTGGGTTTTTGGAGCTAGAAGAGACCCAAATCAACGAGACATTGTAATTAAATTCCTCTCAGAAAGAATGGCTGAAAAAGTTTATAAAGAATTAAGAAAAATTACCAACCTCACTTCCAAGGGAGCCCCGATTCGGGTGTTAAAAGATTTGTCAGTGTCAACCCTACAATTAAGAAGTCAAATGCTCCCAATAACGGAGGCCCTGTTTAAAGGAAATATGCGTTTCAGTTGGCAGTACCCCGCCATCGTCGTCGTGTTTCATGAAGGGAGGTGGCATCGAGCAAAAACATTCCAAGAAGGAAAAGAAATGCTGGCGAAACTCGGCTTGAATCCAGATTTACAGCAACAGGCAGGAAGAGCTACAGAAGTGCTGGAAGAAGGGGGAGCAGCAGGAGAAGGGGGGAGTAAAGATTTTATGGAACTTTTACAATCAACATTCCTCGGCAAACAAGCTCTTTTGGAGAAGGAGAAAGAAGCACCGGAATCTTCTAAGATGGAAGCAAGAGTCATGAGGCAAAAAAAGAAATGAAATGCTTGTAAAAATCTGTCTTAAACTGTTTTAATGGTTTTATATATTAAGGGGAAAAGTTGATGTCTGTTTCAATTTAATATCTGCTTTAACCTAAATCAAATTAAGGGAGACTTGGGGAGGGGAGTGTGGGGTTTTATTTCCAACTTTAAAAGGGTGTTGGGGGGGGGGCACTAGCTTCGGTGGAATCATGCCCCCTTATGGTGCCTAGCCAAAGCAGCGGATTTTTTTTCCGCTTTTCTCTCCTTGTGAGAGAGATTCGGGGGGAGGCACCTGGGTGGGGAGAACTTTCAATAAAAATGAAAAAATTAATAGAACTCTGGGTTGCAAGAGGGAGAAAGGTTAAATGGAAATATTATGGGTGATCGAACAATTATGACGTTGAATATAAATGGTTTGGCATCGCATGGGAAAAGGTATAGACTATTGAAATTAGCGAAAGAAAACCACGTGGATTTTTTATTCCTTACTGAAACTCATAAGGGAAGGAAAAAAACGGATAAACTGATTGAGAGTAAAGAATGGAAATATATTTTTGAGAGTAGAGGAAAAACAAACTGTAAAGGAGTGGCCATATTAATAAATCAAAGAAATGTTTTTCAGGTGATACAAACAAAAGGGGATAAAGAAGGAAGATTATTATTTGTAAAAGGAAAAATGAATCAAAAAATGATAACGTTAGCGGTAATATATGCTCCAAATGTAAATGCTAAACAATTTATTATGAATGCAAAACGTAAACTGGATGTATTTTCAGAGGGGATGGTGATATTTGCTGGGGATTTCAATGTAGAAATAACAGCCAATAACAAAGAAAAGAAGCAATTAAATTTGAATAAGTTAAATATGATAGATTTACACGCTGATAACTCAAATAGAGGGACATACTACTCAGCAAGACACAATAAGTTTAGCTGTATTGATTATATATTCATGAACAAAACGGGAAATATTCAAGTTAAAAAGGCAGAAATTAAAAGTAATTGGATATCTGATCATGCAGCTATAATGGCAGTTATAAAGATAGACCCTACTATTAGACAAAGAATTTGGAGATATAATACAATTGTCTCAGTAAGTGAAGAAAATAAGGAAAAAATACAGAAAGATATTCAGGAATTTTATGAAATAAATCAAAATTATGGGATGAGACAATCAGTTATCTGGGACACGAAGAAGGCAGTTATTAGGGGCAATCTAATTAGTATGGAGTCTCATATCAGAAAAAGTTGGGGGATGGAAAGGGAAAAAAGAATAAGGGAAATAGAATCAATAAGAGAAAATTTGAGAATAACCAGAAATAAAGAATGGAATGACTTGTTAAAACTTAAACAAAGACAATTAAAGGACATAGAGGAAGAAAACTGGAATAATATGAGAATAGCAGTGAAACAGAGAATTGAAATATGGGGGGAAAAATCAGCATTACAAATGGCGAAATACCTTAAAAAAAGAAAAGAAAAATTAATAATAAATGGTTTGAAGGATAAGGATGGAGTAATGAAATATGGTAACAGAGAATTAGAAAGCATAATAAGAGAATTTTATGCAAAACTATATGAGAAAGAACATGTTATGTTACAAGAAATAGAAGTTAAAGAAAGGCTGAATGAGGAAGAAAGACAAATGTTAAATGCAAATATAACAAGGGACGAAATAATCAAAGTGGTAAAAGGGTTAAAACCCGGTAAAGCACCAGGCCCTGATGGGTTTACAGGAGAATATTATAAAACATATATAGAAATTCTATTACCGCATTTGGAGAAACTGTATAACAATATCCTCATAACATTAGATGTTCCACAAACATGGAAGGTGTCTGAAATTGTAACAATTCCTAAACCAGGTCGTGATTTAAAAGAACCTGGTTCCTACCGCCCAATTAGTCTGCTAAATCAAGATTATAAAATTTTTATGAAAATTTTAGCAAATAGGTTGGAAAATATATTGCCAAGGATAATTGGGAAAGACCAGTATGGTTTTATAAAAGGGAGAAAAATGTATGAGCCAATTAGAAATATAGTGAATGTGCTGCACCATGCTACCAAAACTAAAAGGAAAATGGGATTACTAAAGTTAGATGTTTACAAAGCTTTTGACAAAATAAATCATGAGTATTTGTTCCAATTATGCAATACTTTGAATATGGGGAAAGGGTTTTGTCAAATAATAAAAGAAATATATAAGGATAATACAGCCTACATCAGAGTGAACGGGAATAGAACGGAGAAGATAGAAATAAATAATGGGACCAAGCAGGGATGCCCCCTATCCCCAATGCTTTTCGCAATGGCAATTGAAATATTGGCAAACAAAATTAGAAAAGATACACAATGGAAGGGATATCAAATAGGAAGCATAGAATTAAAATTAAATTTATTTGCAGACGATGCTATAATAGTTACAGAAACACCAATAGATATGATTAAAAGAATGATCACAATACTTCAGGAGTTTAAAAACCATTCAGGGTTAAGAGTGAATATGGAAAAATCAGAAATCATTTGTTTAAATACAGGGCCTAAAGAACAAATTGAAATACGGAAGGTATCGGGTTTAAAACTGGGTAGCAAGAAAATGAAATATTTAGGAGTATGGTTATTAAAGAACCCGGGACAAATGGTGGAATTTAATTATAATTTAATATGGAAAAAAATTCAGAAACAAATTAAGAACTGGAAAAATAAAAATTTGAGAATATTGGCTAAAGTAAGAGCTTTAAAGATGATGATTATCCCAAAAATGCTATATATTTTACAAGTAATGCATGGAACCTTCCCAATAAGAAAGATAAGAGAATGGGACACTAAATTGAACGTGTGGATAGAAGGTAACAAAAGACCAAGAATTTTAAAAAAAATGGCTGATAGCAACGGAGGATGAGGGAGGTTGGGGAAATCCAAACTTGGAGTATTATATGGATGCATATCATATTGATAGACTAATGGAATTACAATTATTAGAGGAAAAACCATGGGTAGAATTAGAGAAAGAAATTAATGATATTAAGAATCAGGAATTATTATTTAGGAAATGGAATAAGGTAGAAATAAATAGACTATTAGATCCTACTAAAGCGATAATAGAGAGTTGGATGAAATGGCAAGATAAATTGAAAATGACAAACTCTAAATTATCAACGCTGCATGTGATAAATACAAAGAAAGAAAGTAACCTCACAAAGATAATATGGGAACTAAGGAGGAAAGGGATACAGAGATTAGAACAGTTATATGAAAGGGACGGAAGAATCAATAGAAACGAAATAGAGAGGTGCCTGGGACAACAAAACTGGTTACAAATTAATGCGATAAGTACATATTTAAGTAAAAGGGAAAACAAAGAAATATTTATGAGACAAGAAACAAATTTAGAAAAGATATTAAGGGACAAGTGTAAGAATATAAAAGCACAAACAGGTAATATATATAGAGAATTATTACAAGTGGAAGAACAAGTAGTAAAAGGATTGACAAGATATTGGCAGGACGAATTAGAAATTGATGAATGGGATATGGAGGGTATAATTGAAAATATTAAAAAAATTAAAAATACAAGAATAAGAGAGATGAGAAGAAAAATATTACATAAATGGTATTATACACCAGTACAATTAGCACGTTTTCAAATAACGAAGAAAGGAAATTGTTGGCATGGGTGCAAGGAAAAAGGAGTATTTATGCATATGTTTTGGGAATGTAATAAAGTTCAAAAAGTTTGGAAACAAATACAAGTGGAAGTGAATAAAATTACAAATGGTAATTGGAAAATAACCAAGGAAGCAGCATTATTGATAAAAAATAGTGAGGTAAAAGAATATGAAGAAATCAAAATTGCAGCGATAGAAAGTGCCCAAGCAACTATAGTGCTTGGGTGGAAAGATGACAATAAATGGACGATAAAAAATTGGTGCAAATATATGGTGGATCACATTCACTATGAAATTATGGAAATTAGACTACATAATTATAATGAAGGGAAATTAGCAGCAACAATGAGGCGGTGGGAAAAGGTAAAAAATTATATATTAACATTAGTAAGTGATGCAAATGTAAGAAATAAAATTCAATCACTCTATAAAGAATGAACAATGTAACCCAGAGACAAAGCATATGAAGGACAAAAATTGATTCTTCCCTGGTGAAGGGTTTTTTTTCTGTATGGTGATGGTACACTTATGTTTTCTGTTTTGTGTTTTTTGTAAAAAAAATTAAAAAACCAATAAAAAACTATATATATAAAAAAAAACAGAAAATTTACATAGCAAAGAGAAAATTGCTTGGGTTTTTTTTGCAGATATTGTGTTGAAAATAATGTGTACTAAGGAAGCTAGCATCCTTATAAGATTAATATCCTCCTAAAAGGAATGTTAAATATTGTCTTAAATTTCAATCCCCAAATAAAAGTCTTTGAAATTGTTTGAAATGGGCAAGTTTAAGTAAGATCACTGTTTTCAAAAGAACAAAAAACCACCCTATTATTAAATGAATTATATATATCTATTCTGGAATAAACAATTTAAAATTATGAAAATGTATATTGAGTATTTGCATATCTATAGAGTTTTCATTATTTCATTATCTTCTGTATTTTATTGGTCTGTGGAAATCTGGAGCAAAATCCAGTGGAATGGTGATATATGTGTTAGCTGGCAATTTCTAAATAACTCTTCATTACAAAAGATAAATCACTCTAATTATGTCCTTAGGATTGTTTGGCTTGATATTTTGTGGAGTGTAATAGACAGTTTTGATAAACAGGAAATGGATCTTTGTGTTTGTATCTGAAGCACCTCTTTTAATAGAATTAGGTGCATTTGTGTAAATGTGTCTTAAGTACCTCTAGTATAAGGTGACCAGACGTCCTGCTTTTAATGTCACAGTCCTGATTTTGAATGATTTGTCCCATATCCTGCCCGCTTTCCAAAATGTCCTGATTTTTGAATGGCGGAGCGGGACTGCCACCGGCTGGGGGAGAGCAGGAGTTGAGCATCCGGGGTGCTTTGGAGGATCTTCTTCGGGTAACCCTCGGGGCTCCTGAGCTGGACTGGACCAGGTGGGCTGGACTGGGGAGGCTTGGAAGGGATGCCGCCACCCAGGCAGAAGCCACAGCTGTTCGACACTGTAGGGACTCGTCGGGGGATGTTTTAAGGCCAGGAGAACTTTTCTCTTGCCAACTTTTGCCACCTTTTTTCCCAGCCCCTGCCCACCTCACTGCTGCTGCTGCCACCTCAATTCGGTCCACTGCTGGCTTGCTACGCCCCCGGAGCCAGACCTGAAAGAAGGGTGGCTGGGGACTTCACCATAGCCAGGGCTTGAAGATGTGAGCTGGTGGGGCTGCTGGCATCAAAGGGCCTGCCTTGGCACCCACCCACCTGGGTCCTTCCCTTCTCTGGGGAGCTGGGCTGGCCCTGGCAATGGGGGGTGCTTCGCATGCCCCCCCACACTGCCGCCCATCACCCCTCGCAGGACCCTGGCTGGCCATGGTGATCCAGGGCATGGAGCTGTCCACAGTGGCCATCCTCCTCTTTGTCCAGGAACCTGTGTCCCTGAAAGGTAGGGTTAGGGAGGGAATGAATGGCCCCTGCACCCTTTCTTGGATTGGCCTCTTTCTTTCTTTCTTTCTTTCTTTCTTTCTTTCTTTCTTCCTTTCTTCCTTTCTTCCTTTCCTTCCTTCCTTCCTTCCTTCCTTTCTTTCTGTTTTGTTCCCGGGAGAAACCTCTACGGAATTCCTTGCATCGCACTGTGAAAATACATTAGCCATGCCTAAAAAAATAACCCCTTACACATAGTGCTCTTCTATCTGGATCGACCTCTATTTCATCTGGCCAAAGTGAGCAGGTGCTTAGGCAGCCACGCCGGCTGGAGCTGCGAGCCTGAAAGACAGGCATCCTGGACCAACTTACCACAGTCCCCCACTGCCACAGTCCTGGGATATCGCAACTTCGGCCGAGAGGAAACAAACCCCGTCTTCAATTTTTGAAACAAGCATTGAATGAGCCTTCCTCTCCCACCTCCCACCTCAAAATATCCACCAAGCCGGGGCGCTGCCACTGTTTGCTGCAAAGAAATAGTGCCGCATTCTTCCTTGGAGAGGGGCTGTATGTTAAAAGAAATAAGTGTTGATATCATAAGTTAACCTCAAAGGTGGCAGTAATCTATCTCTTTCTTTCTTTCTTTCTTTCCTTCCTTTCTTTTCTCTTTCTTTCTCTCTCCCACCCTCCTTCCTTCCTTCCTTTCTCTCTCTCTCTCTCCTTCTTTCTCTCCCCTCCCTCCCTCTGTTCCTCTCTCTCCTTCTTTCATTCCTTCTTTCCTTCTTCTCTTTCCCTCTCACCCTCCCTTTATTTTTTCTTTCTTTCTTTCTCTCTCCTTCCTTCCTTTGTCTTTCTCTCTTTCCTTCTTTCCTTCCTTCTTCCTCTTTCTTTCTTTCTTTCTTTTATAGCAATAGCATTTAAACTTACATGCTGCTTCATAGAAAAAAAGAGAGAGGAAAGAAAAGAGAGAAAGAGGGATGGAGAGAGAGAGAGAAAGAAAGAAAGAAAGAAATAGAGAGAAATGGAGGGAAGAAGAAAGAGAGAGAGAGAAAAAGAAAGAGAACTTTGTTTTGCTCCATATAAAACAAATTTTTAATCAAGCTCTCCCACCCCACCCTCAGTCAATGTTGTCCCTCTTTAACAATGTAAAAATCTGGTCACTTACTCTAGTATGAAGTCAACATAATATTCACATTGCTGTAACAAATGTTACTGTAGATTGAGTTTGGGTCCTATGCCCATTTATGACAGGTCATTTCAAGAACTTGGATCATACAGTATATAGTAATATAATGATTCTATGTTGATTGCTCTTTTCTCTCAGCCCCAGCTTCTATTTCTTCTTCTCCTATAGGGACTGAATAGAAGAAGAACAATGAAAAAAATTACTAAAAAGATTTAGATGATTTATTTAAATTTTAGAATATATATATTATGACAGATACATCTGCATATATCTATTCATACACAATTGTTTAATTGATAATCATATAGTTTAGAAGAACCAATAAGGGTTTCACCAAAATAAAGGCCTTCCATTAAATAATTTTTGCAGCACCAAAGTAACTGATTTTGTGAGCACGTGTGCAGAATTTTGATTTAGTCTGTTCAGAAGCTTATTTAACATTCCAAACCATAAAATAACTTCTGGGTAAGATTGTGTTTAATTAATAATTCAACTGAGCATTATGAGCTGGACACATTATTACATCAAAGGTAATTTCAAATTGATGATATCGCGGCTGCCCAGTAGATGAATCCTCATTAATCATACACCTATGAATATTACATTGCATACTTGGAATTGTAACCATCAGAGTTTAGGAATTTGTGCTATAGGAATCAGATCCAAATTAAATTAACTTAAATATCTCTCACATTGTCAATCAAAGTTATGCTAGATGTATTTTGTATTATTGGACATTTAATTTAGATGACATGAAGAAAATATTTTTTTAAAAAACCCTATGTACTCTACATTGCCAACTTGATTTTTCTTGTGCACACCAAAAAACAGATTCTAAGACTAAATCCTGAAATTGAACAAAGAAAAGAATTTAGATTTTCCAGTAAAAGAAAATACAAGGAGTAAGTGAGAAGTACCATTGAAGTATTTAAATATGTACAACCAGTAACATTTCCAGGGTCTTCTTGATGTCTGACAGCTATTCAATCTTTTGCTCTGGACTTCAATTTATTCTGATTAAAGAGGTGGATACAATTTAAAGCCTTCATTATCCATGTACACTCCAGAGGTTGCAATTAATATGACAAAAAGGAGAATTACTAAATATACAGGATGCAATCATATCAATTGCCTTTGATGCAACTGAAATAAAATCAAATGTAATTAATGCCTATACTGTTTACTTTTCAGTATGTGATCCATAAATGTCCTAAAACATTCAATCATCCCTGTGCTCAAATGTTGTACTTGCTTGTTATATCAAGTTTACAACCAGGCAGGAGAAATGGTGTTATAATACTGTTCCTGGACTAGTTGAACAACTTCTGCTCATGCCCTCTTACATTTTGAAAGAGTTTCATCCTTTTATATTTATATGCCTACCACAAATATGCCTTTAGACAACTGACACCAATCTGAGGAAATCCCACAATGTGGCAAAAACTGATTTTACAACAGCAGCCATTTTTAGATTTGCTTCACATGATTGTCTATCTATAAGTTTATTCATACCATGCAGCTGTTACACATAGACTGCGTATAATAGGAAAAGCTAAACAATGTTCTTTTGTTACTCATAGATATAATTTTATAGAGCTTTTCAATAACTCTTCTCAAAGGACAGTTTACACATAAGAACAATAATTAAAACAATTAAAGCAAGCTAAAATTCAAATTTCAGTAAGACAATGAATAGTAGAACATATAGAACCAAGCCAACAGAACTCATGGCACGACTGAATGGCAGCATTTTGGTACTTTGGCAGAATAACACCCATGATGTAGAACCAGTGCCAGACTAGTATTTATGAAAGCATCACTGGATATATGCCAAGATTCACATCCTAAAGAATATTCCAAGCATCTAAAATTTTCTGTCCTTCATTGGTCTTATAGACTGCTAACATGCCTTTGTCTGCTGCCTAAATAATAAAATACATATATTGCTACAATAACCTTATTCTTGTCTTAGCACAGTTACACTTAATGGCATAAAAGCCATTTCTGAGTGGGTGCTGTTTTTCCTGCAATGTTAACCTTAGTAGGTATCATTGAAAAGTTATGCCTATGAATAACAAAAAATATATTGCTTCTATTTTTCTACTGAGAGTACCTAGATGTACAGATATAAAGGACAAAAAACAACTTTCTACGAACAACATAGACAAAATAAAGAGATAAAATTCTGGATTGTGTAAGGGTGGTTGTTGTTGTTTGCTCCAATTTAGTTATTATCTTACTTTCTTTTATTGTTCAGTGTTATTGTATGATTTTGTACATTTTTTTATTTGTGAAACAGCCAGTTGGTCATATTAGTTACATATTATAAATACATATTAGTTTATGTTTTTATAGATTTGTTTTACTTCAGAAACAGAGTTGTTGGAAACTAGATGGCATCTAACATAATAAATGAATTCATTTAATAATTAGATTATCTCTTGGGTTGAACATCAATAACATCTTTGCACTGAATTCTCAGAATAGGAGTTTGGGTGAAATGTGTTAAAGAACTAACTATAAAGTCCTCCTGATAAGAAAAAGTATATTAAAATATCTTGAACTATCATATGAAAAAGAAATCCTCAGAATCTATTATAACTTGTTTCTGTTATTATATGCTGCTTTTGGGTCTACTTTTTTTGTATTGGCAAAAATAGGCTAATTTTGATCTCTGTCACTTTTACTTATAAACAGTCATACTTTGTTCCAGGTTGTTCACCAAAACATGTGTTTCATTTCACTTCTAAATTAACCTATACATTTTGAGAAAAAACACAATAACCATCTGTTTCCAACCAATGTATCTCAAATGAATTACATGTCTTATTTTGAAAGAAATGTTTCTCAGTCCAATTCTTATGGAATATAAATGTGCAAATTTATTTTTGGTTAAATGGTGCATTTTTAAAGTTTATATTGAAATTGGAAATAGCAGAAGCCTTTGTGCTACACATTTCCAAATTGCATATTCATCTGAGTTTAGTTTGATTTATGTGATTTAGGTATTCAGGAGGGAAGTGTTTTTTCAGGAGGGAAGTGTTTTTAATAGGAAAGTGAACACAAGAACAAGGGGACACAATCTGAAGTTAGTTGGGGGAAAGATCAAAGGCAACATGAGAAAATATTATTTTACTGAAAGAGTAGTAGATCCTTGGAACAAACTTCCAGCAGACGTGGTTGGTAAATCCACAGTAACTGAATTTAAACATGCCTGGGATAAACATATATCCATTGTAAGATAAAATACAGGAAATAGTATTAGGGCAGACTAGATGGACCATGAGGTCTTTTTCTGCCGTCAGTCTTCTATGTTTCTATGTTTCTATGTTTCTATGTATTGCGAGACTCCAAAGAACTCTGGGCAGCTCATAATACAACAAAAGAATGAAACAGAATATAATTAAAAAACAAATCTGCAGAAAGGTAACAAAGTAGACAAAATTCATAAGAGTCTTCAACTACTCTAGCCCAAGGTCTGGAGAACAGCAAGATCCTTAAGGTCTTGAAGAGCTTCATTGATGTTGAGATCTCCATCTAGATCTTAAAATAGACCTCATTCAGAGTGTAGGAACCTGACGAAGAAGATACATCTTTTGAGTTCCACAAAATTAGAACTGTTTCATTGAAGGATTGCAGAACATAACAAAGCTTCTATCAATTAGTCAGACATGTGGGATATACTATATTATACCCAGGAAACAAAAATAGTGATTTCATTCTGCAGTGAAAAGAAATAAGGGAAAATCCAGGGGGAGGAAATCCCAGGGGAGGAGGAAGAGGCATCTCTGTGGAAGGCAGGCAGCGGATCTCGAGCCCAGCAGTTTCTCCTCTTCAGGGGGGCTTCTTTTAAACCATTAATGGCTGAGAGCACGGAGTCGCTTCCCTCAGAGGGGAGGGGGTGTCTCTCCACGTGCGGGTGCCGGGTGCCGTGCCAATTGCTGAGGGAGAAGGCGGAGGTTCAGTCTCTTCCCTTCTCCCTCAGTGGACTAAGGAAGTGGGAGGGAGCCAGATTGTAGGACTCATCCCACTCCCTGAGGTGGGGGGCCAGATGTCTTCTCTAAGAGGGGTGTTGGTCCCCGAGTGTAGCCTGTGCTGGTGGGCAGCGAGGGATGGGAATGCTCTGAGAGAGGAAAGAAGCAAGCCAGCCTATTTAGTGGCTAAGGGGAGCACCGTGGCATATATTTTACTACCGGGCTTCTCCACCATCAGGAATGTATCATATACAGCTGGCATATGTGACCCAGTTTTAAATACTTCCAAGAATGTTTCTCTAAGTACTGATTGAGTGTTTTGTTGCCTTGTGTCTGGTTTTTTGCAATTTGCTTGTGGCAATCTTTGTGTAAAATAGAAGACAGTGGCATATGGACTTTATTTAAAAGCTGGTGACTTTATTTTTTCAACCAAAATGATCTAATTGGGAAGTAGTCAAGTTTTGTATTGATGTCATAAATATGTACACATATTTATTGTCAAGCCGCTAAGGGAATATGCTTGTATAGTACTTGTTCCATATCTCTCCATAAATAAATGTGACAATTGATACTGAGTTGATAATGGGATTTGTTAGTTAGGGAACATTTCAGTATAGATTTTGCCCTACAGTAAATTAATTGAACTGAACTCCTGGCCAATACCATTATAAGTATTTTTCTTTAAGAAAATTTATAGTGGTATATTCAGCTTCTTCAAAAAATATATTTTTGTAGTAGTATGCTATGAATGTATTTAGTATAACTTAATGGAAAGTTGTTAAGGTTGTATTTATGGTTTTATTTAGAAAGACAGTATTTGTAAACCTATGCTCAGCTCACATGGATAGGCTGTCTTGAACAAGGGACTGACTTCTTGGTAAAGTTTAACAATTATGTTCCCATATATGTTAGATACTGTTCTCCTAAATACTGCACAGAATATATATGAGGAGATAGCAATTCTTTCAATGTTTATTGGTTTTGGAAAACAAAGCTAGCAGTTGTTTTCTTCTCTATAAAGTAATAAGTTCAACATTGGTTTGGAAGTGGAATGTAGGAATTTTTTAAAAGATTTGTTTCAGACATGATAATCAAATTTGGATTTTTTGTCATTGCTATGCTTACAAATCATTTTCAGCTTCTTTTTTTAGTAGCTGCAAGAAGTGTATGAGCTGCCAATTAAGTCATTTAAATTATGATAACAAATGTTACTGTGTATTGCTTCTGTGGGAAATGTTTGTGTCATGTATCTCCACTAGCATACTAGTGACTTTTTAATAGTGAAGTTTACTATTCCAAATCATTTTTTACATTTTTGGCTTTTTAGCATGGAAACATTTTTAGGTATTTGCAGAAAGCTTCTTACCCAATGCTAATAATCAATTCAATGGCAGTGCTGATAAAAGTTTGTGGCATTTCTACCTTTGTGACTCAGGGGTTTTTTTTTTTGCAATCATCAGACATTGATAAGAACAAGAAATAAAATTTAGATGGCAACAAAAGTAAGCAAGTTCATACATCACATCAAAACATAGTCATGAATATCATATTTTCAATAAAATAAATATTTGAAAATTAAATTATACAATTCTGTAATTGTTTTATTTAACATATATTATAACATGAAATTTAAAAGTATTTCATTGCCTAGCCCTTATGCTAGTGAAAGCATTAATTTATTCATAAAGCGGGTTGCATAAATTGGTTTATCTTTTTAGGAATCTGTTTCAGAATTTGAGAAGCTCTATGGTTAGATTCATTAACTATTGACTAAATATATAGCGCTGCTCAGGCATGAAAATTTGTTTGTTTGTTTGCTTGTTTGCTTATTTATTTATTTATTTATTTATTCTTATGTGCCGCCCAGTCCCAAAGGACTCACCTAATGTGTCGCTCAGAGACTATACTTTTCCGCCCACACTGAAAAAAAAATAGAGGAAACATTGTATCTTGCCCCTACTAATCAGGGAAGGTCCTGTTCAAAGTTGCCCCCTCTTTTCCGCCCAAGGCCCCGGGTATACTCACCCAGCTTTGACCTCGGCCCCCCACTCCCAAGCTTCTGAACACCTTGGGTCTAGTCACGTGAGCCACTTGCCCACTGCTGCTACTGCTGGATGTTCATTTCAGAGGCTGCCAGGGGCGAAAAGGAGCAGCTGGGCAGAGCATCGACCCTTAAATAGGGCAGCCTCGACCATGCCCCCCAGCCTCCCCTTTCCATGCACTCTGGCTACAACCGCCGGGGTCATGCTATCCTGCCCTGATGCAAATGGCGGCCAGCCGCTAAATCGGCCAGCCTTACAATTTCCTGGCAAGAGTACAAAAGTATAAATAGAATCAAGATGGTGCTGGTGACATCTGACTAAACAGTTATAAGAAATCATGCATCCTCATGATGCTCTCAAATTATTTATAGTAAAGTGTATAATTGAAGCATTTCAGTAGGAAGATTACTATTAATCAGAGAAGTGTTTTACACATGAGTAAATTTTATTTGCTGGTAACGGTTTGTCAGAGACAGGCAACATTGAATTGAATTCTCATCAAATTTAATTGGCATGGCTAATGATGAGGGATGCTGGGAGTTGAAGTTTGACAGTGTTGGACACGTCACCAGTTGTCCTTCCCTAGTGTTACATCAGTAAAGGCAACTGCTCCCTTTCCCTCACTCTTTACCCAAATAATAAATAGCATGATGCATAATCTAGAACTTTGGGGAAAGAGACACTAGAGTAAAAGAAATGGAGTGTGAATATTCACTTTCATTTTGCATTACTCGAATGAAGGCTTTCACACTGATAGGAAGCTAGCTGAACAAATGAAGACTGAAATTGAATAATTCAACTGACTTTGGCAGGTAGTTTGGTGCCAGAATGCAGCAAAATTGAAAACCATGCTTGTTCACAACCCTTTTAAATCAATAATAAATTATACAGCTTCTTCATTTTTAAATGAGATTCCTCCTTGGCCTCATTGGCTGCATGAGGTTTATGAGTCTAGGCATTTTTTTCTTGTCAAGGATCATGATGGGGCTCTCAATGGCATCCTATATCAATTGCAGCTTTTATTTAGGCCGAAAAGCTATAGCCCAAGAAATGAACACAACTCTGCATTGCAATTCATTATGATTTTATATTTGGTCATCCCACTATAAAAAAGATGTTGAGACTCTAGAAAGAATGCAGAGAATAGCAACCAAGTTGATTAGAGAACTGGAGGCTAAAACATACAATGAATGATTGCAGGAATTGGGCATGGCTAGTCTACTGAAGAGAAGGACCAGGGAAGACACGATAGCAGTGTTCCACAGAAATGAGGGGGTCAAACTATTTTTCAAAGCAGGTGAAAGTCAGACAAGGAATAATGTATGGAAACTGAATAAGGAGAGATTCAACCTGGAAAAAAAGAAATTTTCTGGCAGTGAGAACAATCAACTAATAGAACAACCTGCCTTCAGAAGTAGTGGGCGCTTCATTGCTGGAAGCTTTCAAGAAAAGATTAAACTGCCATCTGTCAGAAATGGTTTAGGGAATCCTGCTTGGGTGGGGTTGGGGTTGGGCTAGATGACGTAAAAGGTCCCTTTCAACTCTGTAAATCTGTTAAACATAAATTATAGCTCTGAAAGACTATATCACTCAAATTTCCACAGAGAATGAATACATTTTCATTCAAACAAAGATGCAATTTGAATGAATACATGTCTAGTTGGCCTAGGACAATTCCTGTTTATACTTGTGCCAGCATTAAGAGCTTTGGCGGCCCAGTGGTTGGAGTGCAGTACTGCAAGCTACTTCTGCTGATCACCGGCTGCCAGTGGTTTGGCAGATCAAATCTCAGTAGGCTTAAGGTTGACTCAGCCTTCCATCCTTCCAAGGTCAGTAAAATGAGGACTCAGATTTTTGGGGCAATCTGAAAACCACTTAAAGAGGGCTGTAAAGCACTGTGAAGCAGTATATAAATATAAATGTTATTACTATCCCAGTCAGTTTAGCATTTGTCCTGGACATTTTGTTTTGTTTGTTTTGTTTTTCAATGAGGCCCAGCCAGCCTTTCTCTTGCCTTCTGTTTCCCATTAGTCCTGATTTCTCAGCCATTAGTCCCAACTAGTTTTTTGCAAAAGAGATGAGAGATGCCAAGATTGTCTACCTGTTCATGATGTAATAAAGGATCAAAGCAAGAGATAACTTAAGTAAGTAGTAATGAAGTAATGGGGCATTAAAGAATGAATTGAAGAATTTCCCATAACAGACTTCCTATACTCAGAGTTTTTGAGGGGAAGGGGGCAGTGCAGGTTTTCCAAAGGCTGAAGAATTCTCTGGTTGAAAGTAAAATCTGATCAACTTACATGTTCAATAGAGAGTCTATGCTTGCAAAGAGGTAGCCAAATGGAGGTTTTTGCAATTTCTTGGTAAGTGACCAACTGGGAAGCAAGGTTTCCATCAAACTCAATGTTGTTTAGTATAGCCAGAACATATGTTGGTTATGACCTATAAAGCCCTTCATGGCACCGGACCAGAATATCTCTGGGACCGCCTTCTGCCGCACGAATCCCAGCGACCGGTTCGGTCCCACAGAGTTGGCCTTCTCCGGGTCCCGTCGACTAAACAATGTCATCTGGCGGGACCCAGGGGAAGAGCCTTCTCTTTTTTTTTTTTTTTTTTTTTTTTATATTTACAAGATTTATTTTTTAACAATTCTATTTACTATACCTTTTTCTTGATTTCCACCCAGTTGTAAATTTTTTCCCACACTTTGTAATAGTCCTTATTTTGTTGGTTTTGAATTTCGTATGTTAATTTGCTAAATTTGGCGCAGTCTAATATTTTTTTAATTACCGTTTCTTTGTTTGGAATCTTATCCTGTTTCCAGACTTGTGCATATGCTAATCTTGCAGCAGTAAGTAAGTGATTTATTAAGTAGTAATTTTCTTTGCTATGTTTGCCTCTAATTATGCCCAATAAATACATTTCCGGTTTTATTTCAATTTTATAGCCTAATATTTCTTCCATCCATGCCCTAATTTGAATCCAAAATTTTTTTGCTTCGTTACATTGCCACCATATGTGGTAGTATGTTCCCACTTCTTTTTTACACTTCCAACATTTGTTACTAATGTTTACATTCATTTTGGCTAGGCGTGCTGGCGCATAATGCCATCGGAAGAACATTTTATAAAGATTTTCTTTATATGGTGTTGACAAAGTCATCTTATAATTAACTGACCATAGTTTTTCCCAGTCTTCTAGCTGAATTGCATATCCAAAGTTGGTCATCCAAGATATCATGTTAGGTTTAACAATTTCTTCAATGTTTTCATAGTTTAATAGATAAATATACATTTTAGTTATAAATTTTTTGTCAGATCCTGTCAATATTTTGTCTATTTCATTTTGTTTATTACATATTCCAAATTGTACCAAGTCCCTTTTATATCTACTTTGAATTTGATAATATGGAAGCCAATCTATTACTATACCTTCCTCTTTAAGTCTTTCTCTAGTTTTAAGACTTCCTTTAGTGTTTAATAGGGCTTCGTAGGTTATTTTTTGTTCTTGGCTTATTATGTTTGGATGAATTTGAGCTTCTAGAGTGGATAGCCATCTGGGAATTTCATTATAGTATTTTTTCCTGACTTTCCGCCAGTATGTCAATAGTGTATTCCGAATTTGGTGTTGTTTAAAGTGAGAATGTTTTGAGTGTTCTTTTTCCCACAAATGTGCGTGCCATCCTTCATTTATATCGTGGCCTTCTATTGTTAGAATTCTAGGATTTTCAAGGTTGACCCATTCTTTAATCCACAGTAATTTAGTGGCTTGGTAGTATATTTCTAAGTTGGGTAAACCGAATCCTCCTCTTGTTCTTAAATCTTGTAGGGCTTTCATGTTTATTCTAGGTTTTTTATTGCACCAGATAAATTTAGAAATTATTTTATTTATTTTAGCAAAGAACGATTTGTTTAGTTGTATTGGTGCTGTTTGGAAGAGATAGAGCCACCTTGGAAGTATATTAGACTTTATTGTATTGATCCTTCCCATTAAGGATAGATTTAACTTTGACCATTTTTCTAAATCTTCTTTTGTTTTTGTTAATAATTTTGTATAATTTAGTTCTTTCAGTGAAGAATACCTTGTCATAAACCAAATCCCTAGATATTTAATTTTCTTTTCTATTTGAAAACCTGTTTCTTTTATTAATAATTTGTTTAAATCTTGATTACAATTCTTGGTTAATATTTTAGTTTTGTTCCTATTTATTTTTAAGCCGGCCACTTTCCCATAGTTCTCTAATTCTTTTACTAAATATATCATTGAGCTAACTGGATTCTCTAAGAAGAAGACCAGATCATCAGCGAAGGCCTGTGTTTTATAAATTTGTTGTTTAATTTGGGTGCCCTGTATTGATGATTCCCCTCTAATTCGGTTTAATAGTATTTCTATAGACATTATATATATTAAGGGAGATAGTGGACAGCCTTGTCTCACTCCTTTTTTAATATCGAATGTATTGGTTAAATCTCCATTTATAATTATCCTTGCCTTTTGTTTGGAGTATATTTTATTTATTGTATTTTCAAAGTTCTCTCCAAAATCCATAGTATTTATTAATTTTTTGAAAAAGTTCCAATTGAGGTTATCGAAGGCTTTCTCAGCATCTAGAAATAGCATTGCAAACTCCTTATCATTATGGCTTTCATAATATTCTAGCATATTTAATGTAATTCTTATATTATTTCTAATTTGTCTGTTAGGTAAGAAGCCATTCTGATCAGAGTGTATTATTTTGTTTAATATTTTTTTAAATCTGTCTGCTATTATTGCCATATAAATTTTGTAGTCTACGTTTAACAGAGATATTGGTCTATAATTCTTAATATACTTTGGATCTGTGTCTTCTTTATGTATCAGCGTTATGTTAGCTTCTTGCCATGATACCGGGCATTCTCCGTTCGTTAACATTTTATTATAAATTTCTAATAATAATTCTCCCGTTACATGAAATGTTGCGTTATAGAATTCAATTGGGAAGCCATCTGGGCCTGGTGTTTTATTATTATTCTGTTTCATAATTGTTCTTTCCAATTCTTCTTTTGTTATTTCTTTGTTTAATATTTCTTTATCTTCTTTACTTATTAAATTGATTTTACATGTCTCTAAATATTTTAATATATCTTCTTCCTTAATATTTTCTTCACTATACAATTCTTTATAGTATTCTAATGCAATTTCTTTCTTTTTTTTTAACTGGTAATGTGTTATTTCTTTTTTATCTGTTAATTGTTGGATTAATTTCTTCTCTCTTTCTTTCCTCAATTTATACGATAGCCATCTGCCAGGTTTATTTGCGTGCTCAAATTGATTTTGTTTTACTTCTCTTAGTTTCTTAGTTACTTCTTCTATCTCTATTAATTCTAGTTTGTGTTTTATCAGCATAATTTGTTGCCTTATATTTGGGTTTCCTGGGTCTTTTTGGGATTCTTTTTCTAATTTTCCTAATTTAAATATCCACTCTTTTTGATTTTGTCTTTTTTCCTTGTTTTTTCTTGATTTATAGGCTATTGTTAAGCCTCTTTGATAGGCTTTTGCTGTATCCCATAAATTCTGGAGGGAGGTATCTGGATTGTTATTTTCTTTTAAAAATAATTTCATTTCTATTTCAATCCAATCTATATATTCTTGTTCTTTTAATAATTGTAGATCTAATCTCCAACTCCTATTTTTTTTCTCCTCCTCATTCCATATAATTTTTATTGGGTTATGATCAGCCCAATCGTTTTTATCAATTTGAATTCGTTTTATTAAGTTTCCTATCTTATTATTAACCCACGCCATATCAATCCTAGACCAACTTTGGTGCGCATTGGAGTAGAATGTATATTCTTTTTTATTTTGGTTCCTTGTTCTCCAACAATCCCTCAGGTTTAATTCTTCACACATCTGATCAAACGTTTTTGGCAGTACTTTTCTTTTTTTATATCGATTTTTATTAGCACTTTTATAATCCTTAATGGGATCGATAATACCGTTAAAGTCACCTATCATGCAGATGTCTTCTACTTCTAATTCAATCAGTTTCTGGTGCAAGTTATAGAAGAATTTTTTTAAATTTTTATTTGGTGCATAAATTACTACTAATGATACAAATACATTAACAATTTTAACTGTCATGATTAAAGTTCTTCCCTTTTTATCTGCATATATTTTCCTTGGATCTAATTCTTTTTTAACATAAACTGCAATCCCTCTTTTTTTGTTATGTGATAAGGACGTAAATACTTTCCCAATTTTCTCATTTTCTAATTGCTTTTCATTTTTTTGTGGAATGTGTACTTCCTGTAGACAAACAATGTCTAAATTTTGTTTTTGTAATTTATTGAATATACTATTTCTTTTCATAAATGAGTTTAAGCCATTTACATTAATTGAGATTAATTTAATTTCTGTTCCCATCCCCCTTTAATTCCTTATTTGTCTTCTGTTTGTCCTGTTTTCTTTCTGTGCTCTTGTCAATATTCTTTCTTCCTCCTGTACTATATCTTTAGAAGTTCCTTCTTTCCCGCTATCTGATTCTACCTGGGGTTCTTCTATCTCTTTTTGACTTCCTGTTTCCACCCTCTCTTCCGCTATTAATTCATCATAAAATTCTTGTGCCATTAGTTCGTTATTTACTTTTATTTTTTTCCTCTTCCATGTGATAAGCATCCCCTCCGGAATTAACCATCTGAAGGTAATTTTACTTTGATTTAACAAATCTGCCAATGGTCGGTATCCCCTTCGATTGTCCCTTAATTTTTTTGGGATTTGCTTAAGAACTCTGATTTCCTTCCCATTATGAATTATTGCTTCGTCTTTTGTAATTTTCAATATTTCATTTCTAATCTCCTTTTTTACACATCTCACGTGTACTTCCCTAGGAAGCTTATGTTTTCGGGCGTAGTTAGTGTTCACCCTGTAAATCTCATCTATTCCATTAGCTGTTTCTTGTTTATCTTTTTGTAATATATTAGCTATCATTTCTGTCATTGTCTCTACTAAATTCTCATCTTTCTCTTCTTCTACATTTTGGAATCTGACGTAAAATTCTGCTCTATCGACCTCAAAATTAATTATTGATTCTTCTAACTCTCTATTTAATTGCATCAATTTATCATCCATTGTTACTACTTTTTTGTCATTTTGTTCTACTTTCTTTTCAATTTGTTCTATTCTCCTTTCATTTTTTTCCAAAATTTGATGGATTATTTCAATTTTATTGTCCATTTTTTGCATATCTTCCCTCATTGCCTCATGGTTCCTATCTAATTTTCCCTCCAGTTTGAGCATTGTTTCTTGAATTGCCATTAATGCCTCCTGCGTTGTTTGTGGGGTGTTGCTAATATTACCAGTACTGCTGGCCTTTTCTGTTGCTAACATGCTAACTATTGATTTTTGGGTTGAGGGGGAGCCAGATGGTTTTTTTGTATATTTCTGGAAAGTTGCCATTTTAATCTTTTTAATTGATTATTAACTTGAATGTCTAATATTTTCTTGGAATCAGATGAGTCTAATATATAGTTAGACTTAAGGTATATAATGCGCAGTTAGACTTTTAATATTGAGCTACTTGTTGATGAGCTGTTATTGTTATTGTTCTTTTCTTATATTCCCCCCCTTTTTCCCCCCTCTTCCTTTACTCCAATAGATCAGTATAATTCATACAATGTAATTCAATATATTCAATAGTAATATTAATATTATTAAGCTAATATATATATTCTAAGTATAGATATTGTAGATATGTTATAGCTGAGATAGAAATAGGAATACAGATTAATTACTTATTTCGTTGTATCGTTAATACCATTCACTTCATAGGGATTCAATTCATCCAGAAAATAATAATAATCAACCTTTCTATTTGTTGTGGGGTTTTACCTAATTCTTCGTCCTTAGATTTTTAAGTTCACATTCAGGTTCAGTATATCAGAGTTCAATCAGGGTTCAATCAAGGTTCAATCAAAGTTCGGTCAAATTTCTTTTTCTTCCGCTATAAATAGCAAGTCATCAGTTAATCCGTTAATCAGGGAGAAAGTTAATTAGTAAATCAGTTAGTCAGTTTTTTCGATTTAGGGAAGGTAAAGAGGAGAGAAAAGAGATATAAGTAAGTGCTTAGTTAAGCTAACTTCCTCCTCCCCCGATGTTCCTCTTCTCTGCACCTTCTTTCGGCTCTTTCCGCTTATCTTGTCAGCTTCTGCAGGCTCCTTCTTCACTTCCAAGCACACTCCACCGCTGCTGTTTATTTATTCCTCTGGTCGTGGACCTCAGCTCTTTACCATTTGTTCTTTAAGCTTCTTTAAACTCTGGAGCACTTCCTCCCTTTTCCGATCTCTCAGCAACCTCCGTATCTCCGTGTCTCGTCACTACCGCTGTAATTCTGTAGTTCCTGCAGTCTCCGTCGTTTGGCTCTTTTTTTCAAAAGTTAGTATTCTCCACCGTTTCTTTTAGTCACAAAACTCACAAACAGTTGTTAAGTTGTTAAGTTATTTAAGTTGTTTTTCAGGTTTCTCCTCCACGGGGTGCTTGTTAGTCCACTCCTATTGTTTTAGGTTTTAACTCCAAACGTCTTCCGGGTCTTCCAGGTTTCTCAGTAGAAAATTTTTTTTTTTTTTAGTCTTTTCTCCCCCACCGCTGAGTAGCCGCTAACCAACTTTGGTGGGTCCCACGCTGCTGCTCTCTCTTAACTTAATCTTCCATTAATTTGACTATATATATTTTTGTTATCATACTTGGGTTCTTCTTCTTCGTAAATAGGATTGTAGTTACACTCTCTTGCTTCCTCTGTTACGCTGGGCTGTCACAGCACTAACGTCACCATGTTGTTTGGTGACTCTCTTGCTTCGAGGTTTGCGAGGTTCTCACTCCTACACACGGGGTGCTTGCTTCACACCTCCGTGCTAGGAGGAACCCTCGCTACTTCAGCCACCTCTCCAACGTGGTTGCGTCGAAATTCTGCCAAATTTCAACCCCCCGAACTGCACAGAGCCTCAGCTTCCCCCTGAGATTAGGATTCCCCCACCCTTCTTGCCTTTCGCAAACTCCTTAAAACCCACTTCTGCCATCAGGCATAGGGGAACTGAAACATCTCCCCCTTGCCCATGTTGTTCTGGTGTTAGATTGATTGTGTGCTTGTTTTTTAATATTCTGGGGTTGTTTTTTATGATTTTTTTTTAGCTTAACATTGTAATTGGATTGGTGGGTATTGGATTTGTTATTATGTATTGTTTTTACCTTGTTGTGAGCCGCCCCGAGTTTGCGGAGAGGGGCGGCATATAAATCCAATAAATCTAATCTAATCTATAGTCACTAAATCTAAACTTCCCACTTCTTAACTACTATTTTTAACCTATTAATCTGTAAATTGAAGAAAGGCTTCCCTCAGAAATGGTGCTGTATCTCTCTTGGTGATTTTCAATATTTTTGGAGTTATTTTGAATTTTGATTTTGGATTTGGACCTTGTTTATAGAACAAGACAATGTTTGGATTGTTAAAGGTCTTATGTAGGGTTAAAATTTATTTTTTAAACAATCTGCATCTTCAATACTTCAGAGTCTATTCCCCCCTCGCTCAATATTTAGTCATCTATGGGAACATTGCTTTATTTTTATTTAACTTATCTATGAACAAATGTAGTTGGAGTTGCTCTCTGTGTTTGGCTTCCTCAGTGTTTTTCCAGAGAAATCATACATTGTAAATATTTTATTTCACCACTAGAGTGTGCTATCAATATGCTAGGGGGGAAAAAAACACCAAGCACTGCATACTCTTGGAGATGAGACTTTTATTTAAAAACTCATTACAATCCTTGGAAGCTAAGTTTGAAAAAAAATGAACAAATACTGAGTAATAAATTTTATATAATTGTTGTGAAAGGCAAGCAGAAAGTAAAATGGAAAAACATTATAAAAAGGATAACTTATGTTTTAAGATGTCTTTGTTATTTGTCTATCAAAAGACAAAAATACAGGAATAAGTTTTTTATGATCATTTTGATTTAAGATTAAAAGCTGAAAACCTAAATGTAGCTGTTTTGAAAGAAATCTCAACTTCTTAGTTTTACCAGAGGAATATTTGTTTTATCAGGTGTAAACCAAGCAAAGACTGTGTTTTTGTTAAGGAGTGTGCAGAGCCCTTGAGTTATTAAGGACATGCACAGAGCAAAACAGGAATTCCAGCAGATATCCAGGAGGTGAGAGTAATTATTCAGTCATAGAAAAACAGATACATTAAAGTTCAAAGTAAATAGTATTTACTTTAGAAATAGCACAATCAAGTTAAACAGTCTGGTCATAAACATTCAAATCAGTCAATTTATATCAATACAATAATACTATTACAAGCCTGTCTTTGTCTTACATATCAGACATACATTACAAATACATCAAACTAACACAGAGCTTACTACATCAGTCACAGTGAATCAACAGAAAGAACAGAGAGAGCAGAGAGAATCATGCTTTCTGGCTCCCTCTTATCAATTTGCAACACTACCTCTTAAAGCTATAGTATTTCAATACAAATAAACATTCATTGTTTATATATTGGAAACCCAACCATCTTGTACATAGTACTAACAGTTTCAACAGGTCAAACGGCGGCGGGGGGGAGAAAAATGTGTCTTTTTAATTTCCAGAGTCTGAAGTTTGAACTACCTTTCATTCAAAGGGTTATTGATTTCCATACTGGAAATATTCTAGACTTTGATCAAAGTTTAACAGAAATAGAACAGAAGGGAATGCATAATCAGCAACAGCCTGAAGATTATAGATGAAAGATTGGAGGAATTAAAATAATTAGGAAGCATATGTTAGAAAGAAAAAAGAAGATGGCTTAGGTGGCATGCCTAGGTGTATATGCATATATGAAAAAAATAAAATAAGAATGTAAATTTTGGTACAGATTCATGTATTAATGATGGTTCTTTTGAGCCGTGATGGTGCAGTGGTTGGAATGCAATATTGCAGGCTGATTCTGCCCACTGCTAGGAGTTCAATCCTGATGGCTCAAGGCAGTGAAGGGCTGCAAAAAATTTTACTACCACACTGTGGTCATGGCTTATTTTGTGGGTGTGGCTTGCTGGTCATGTGACCAGTTAGGAGTGGCTTGACAGTCATGTTACTGGGGATGGCTTAAAGGTCATGTGACTGCTTAAAGGTGGCCAATTTGACGTCACTCACATTAAGGGTTTGGGTTAGGGTTAGGGTGCCTGGCCACTCCTAACCTCAAAGAGATACAATTTTCCTATCTATTTACTATTACAGTAGTGCCTCTAGATACGAGTTTAATTCGTTCCAGAAGGGAGCTTGTATGTTGAACAACTCGTATCTGGAACAAATGGCTTTAGACTTTGTTTTTCCCCTCCAAGATAACCAGAAGCAAGGATTCTTGTGCCACCTAGTGGACGCTTGGCTCGTATCCCAAATTTGAACTCGGGTCTGGAACAGAAATTTCTCTCCCCCTGTGGCTCGTAACTTGGAATACTCGCATGTGGAGCAGCTTGTATCTAGAGGTACTACTGTACTGAACATCCAAAATATACTATTTAATTCTATATATATATGCCATATGTGTACATACATATTATACACAGGCACACAAAAATATATCAACTATATAAACTGTATGTGTATGTACACACATGCATGCGCATACACAGCTCTTTTAAAATTATAGATATTCAATCTCATTTAGTACAATAAGAAAAACATTTCCTACTGGTTCTGCATACCTGACCGTACCCGTAGGAGCCCATCACTGGCTCAAGGTCAGTAAAAGTTCGGTAAAATGAGGACCAAATTGTTGGGCGCAATATACTGACTCTGTAAATCACTTAGTAAACCACTTACATAAACCATGTAAAGCACTGTGAAATTATGTATAAGCATAGGTGGTATTGCTATTATTTTATAGTTAAGATTATTTTAATCAATAGTGAGTTAAGATTAAACTTGTAAGACTTATTATTAATAAGACTTAATATTATTTATTATCATTAGTTAAAGTGTAAACATTGAAAACTGTAACAAATATTGTCACAAAAAGGAAGTATAAAACAAAAACTGCATCAGCACTGCTAGTGTCTAGCTCTTTCCAAGATCTAATAAAATTATTCTCTTCTTCAGATCATACTGATATTGCAAATCTATTCCAATTTATTTTAATTAGCATCTTATTTGTTAATGCCAGTATCCTTTATCCCTGTACTAACAATTATGTAAAAACAAGTCTGGGATAAAACAAAGGCTTAAGTAATAGTAAAGGGAACATTTAATGCTGCAACCGAGTCTGAATAATAGTAGACTATTTTAATTTTATTTAGGGCTCATACCAAGCTGAGAATTATTGTATTAATGTCAAAAGTTCAAATTGCTGAAAGGCAAATTTTGCAGACATTGGTTAGCTCAAAAGCCTACTGAACTTAATCTCAAAGTCCTTAATCGAAACTTGCAATTTGATAATAGGGGAAATTTACATAAGTATCAAGACATAATTAAATATACTACATTTTCCCTAACTTGATAGTTTTTCTGTGGGCATCAATCCGAAGACTGTCATTTGTTACTTCCTCTTTCACTTTTAATGTCTATGAATTTCAGCCTTATAAAACTATAAGTTTCATGAAATCTGATTATTTTGTAGACAAAAGAGACAAAAACATGGAATATGATTGCTACAAATGTTTTTATTTCTCTTCAAATGGGTATGACTGAAAAATATGGGTTTTCTTTTCTTGTCCAGCTATGATTTAGATGAATCTGACAGAGGAGCCTGTTCTGGTGACCTGGTTGCATCTCAGCTTGAGGATATGTCAAGTGTTGAATCACCCAAGGTTGATCCACCTGACAGATATCAAGAGCAGCTGGATTTGCTCTTAGAAGATGAAGAATTATACTGAAAATGTGCCACATACACTGGAGAACAGAACAACAGGATTTAGTTTTCTCTCCTTGCAATGACAAAGAGTATTCCCATCCCTGAGTTATTTTACCTGCCTGGGTTGTTTAAGAGCAACTTCTTGCCTGGAAACAACAGTGCTGCTTATTGAGATTCTGCCCATTTGTATCTTGAACTCTTGCCTAAATAAGTTTGTTCTTTTGGACTTGGGTCATCTGATGACCTAGCTACAATACTGAGACTTTTGGCTTGTGCCCCAACAATGCTTTGCCTGTTGCTTTGGATTGCTGACCTAACTTCCAAGATACTTGGGTCAGTGTAAAATGTTTGTGCTATTGAATACACATCATGCCAGCTGCTGTTGCTTTCAAACTGTATAAGAAAAGTAGAACTTTTCAATTAAATTTATTTGTGCATATATGTGTACTTGACCTGGGACAGAACAGTTCGTAAGGTATCTGGTGCAACAACAAAGTGAACATTTTCATTTATTAATTACCTTGCATAAGATTCCAAGTTGCAAGACAAAGAGTATTCCCAACCCTAGTATAGATATAGATATAGTAACTATATCTACAGCAGCACGAAGCTTATAACTTCAGCCTGATGATGGTGAATGTGATTTCACCGAAACGTCGCATAGACATGCAAAATATTACACGGGGCAAAACCTGAACTCAGAACAATCTACATACATATACCCGTGAAAATCTACGAAAACCAATATATATGTATGTATGTATGTATGTATGTATGTATGTATGTCACATGTTTTTTGCTGAATTTGAAAATTAGGGGAGACTAGGATAGATCTACTTCAGCCTTATTTTGGCCTCATCAGCTAGCCATACCCTCACTGAGACTTGAATCTGCAACTTTTGCCTTATAAGGCAGAGAATTAACCTCTGGGCTACAGTATCCAATTCCTTCAGCTCTGTACCAGGGAAGGGTTACATATTTTTGTGTCGAATCACCCTGATATATTGAAGGAACATCACAGCTCCTTTTTTGCAACTCGGCCCAACCCAGGGCCATTTCCAAGGCAGTTAATTTTATTCATAGCCGACAAACTATATTATGTATGTGTCACATTTTTTGCTGAATTTGAAAATTAAGGGAGACTAAGATAGATCTATTTCGGTCTTATTTTGGCCTCATCAGCTAGCCATGCCCTCACTGGGACTTGAACCTGCAACTTTTGCCTTGTACGGCAGAGAATTAACTTCTGGGCTACAGTATCCAATCCCTTCAACTCTGTACCAGAGAAGGGTTACATATTTTTGTGTCGAATCACCCTGGTATATTGAAGAAACATCACAGCTCCTTTTTTTGCCTCTCGGCCAAACCCAGGGCCACTTCCAAGGCAGTTAATTTTATTCATAGTTGACAAACTATATTATGTATGTTTCACATGCTTTTTGCTGAATTTGAAATATATATATATATTCAGAAGAATATTTGCAACAAAATTATGGAATTATTTTAATCATTAATTGATATTGTTCAGTTTATCTAGTTGTTTGCAAACTTCCTACCACTATTTGGAACTGTCATTTTGTAAATTACTTTTAAGTTTCTAGGAAATGAAAAAAAATGATTTATACCTATTTAACCTAAAATATTCTCCAAATTGGCTTTCTGTAATCTACCATATGATTAGATCTCTTGTTTTCCAACTAAAAAATGAGAAAACTCCAGGCTTGAATTTTTAACAGCTAAACTTTTAAAGGACAAATATTTCTTGGTTTCTTGGCTGCTTATTAATTCAAATATACAAGGCAGAGGAATTTCTACCATCCCAAGCTAAACAGTTGGGTTGTGTGTGTGTGTGTGAGAGAGAGAGAGAGAGAGACGGGGTCAAGGGAGAGGGGTGTGGGGATTTGGGGTAGCTCCAAATGTCCGGGGGCCTCAGTTCTGATGAACCAGACCCGATCCTCCCTGGAGGAGAGGTGACATAGGGGACGCTATCCGTGGCCTGGTAGGGGGTCGGCAAACCCCTGCCAGGTGAACTGACCTGGTCTCTTATCAGCAGCCCCATTAGCCTAATTGCCCCAGCCACAGGTGTTCTCCCTTATTTTCTATAATACTTGCGCAGTTGTTCCCTCCTTGTCATAAACCTGCGCCTGCGAACATCTATGAATCCCTCTTCTTCCGAGTCTAATGATGATGATGATGACTCACTAATGGGGTAATTAGCTAATGGGCTGCCTGTAATTACCTCATCATCTGATCCTGCTTCACTCGCAGAATCTTCCCTTGACACAGAAGCTTCACTGTCCAAAGTTGTTGGCAGTAAAACCAGTCTCTGATAATGTGAGGATTCTCCCAAACCAACCCCCACAGTCCTCGGAGCAGGAGCTGGTCCAGAGCCAACCACAACACTTACCTCTTTGAAATCTTAGTGTGTCTTATAGTCTATACTGTAGTCTTATAGTCAGAAAAATACGATATTTTGTTCTATACACCACTTGAATTGAAAGACTTAGAAATGTTTTGGCTCCCTACTCCTCTCAACGTAATCCAAACTGAAAAAGTACTATAATCTGGACAATTGGTCTTTGTATCTTGAGCCCACATTTCAGAGAACCTTCAAAAAGTAGTGAAGTTTGCAGTTTTGAACTCCAAGTACATACGGCTACAAACCATTGATGTTTTGAGCACTTAGCAAGCATGAGACATTGGACCATGCACATGAAATGAAAAGAGACATTCTTTGAAGATCTAATAATATGTTAGATTTTATTCCTTAATCCATTTTTGTCACAATTCACATTTATTGCCACCTATTTCATTTAAGTGCAAATAAAACTGGCAAGCTGCTATTCTGCCGTTGGCATTTTAACAATTCCACTGAAAGAATTGCATCTATATAAGGCTGAGTGTTTTTGAATTCTTTATATTCAAAGGAGTTCTATTTTCCACATTCCTCAGAACAAATGAGATTTTCAAGTAGTTTCATCAACGAACATGGCAATGTGATTTGAAAGATAAGGCATCTTCTTATCAGGGGGAAAAAAAGCACTTCCAGTTACCCCCTAAAATTTTAGTACGAAAAAGAAGAATGTAAATAATGGATGTTAAAAATACATATATGGGGGTTTTTTTTGTAATTCTGTGCTAATGTATTGATAGAACTTTTTTTTTAACTTCATAGGAAATTGCCTAGTCTATTAGGTCTTACAATTAAGACATAATTTGGTTATAGATATCTTCTTCTTCTTCTTCCAAGTTAAATAAAAGTGTATAAATTAAAGATATGTTGCAAAGAAAGATGTGGAGCACCAGAGTGAAATGGGCAGCTATATCTCATCAGGATGAGATGGGGATCACCATTCTGCATCTTTCACTATCCACTGCCCAATTTTTATTAAATATTTGTAGGGGTTTGGCTTTACAAAATTGTGAGATATATTTAAAGAACCTCCCTTTGGTTTTTTTGTGATTTTTTAAAAGACAAAAATGAAGTAAACTTCAAAGCAATCTGCACATTTTTTTACCAGAATTTTGGTTATACTTCTCTGATTTGTTTGCATCACTCAAACTTTTTAAATAGTTATACTATTTTCTTGAAAACCATGCCACACTCTTAATATAAATAATGTTTTAATTTACAAAAAAGAAAAAAAGAAAGCATGATCTTTGTTAATATCAATTTAGAAATTAAATTATTCTTCTAAATCAATGATTCAGGCTATTGAAAATGACATTGTATCATTTATTATTTATTTGTTCAGTTTAAATCCAATTCAAAGTAGCCTCTTTTCAACTGTCCACTTGCAACTACTCTGTGAAGTAGATTGGATTGAAAGAGGTCCCCAAATTACTCATTAAAAGAATTACATTTTTTCCATTATTTTTTCCATTGGCCATTGCAGCTAAATCACATGCCTTAAATATATTATCCCTTGATTGCATGGATTTTATTGTGGTCATATTATTTTGCTTTCCAGTTTTCATTGCCAAGCTTAATTTTTTGTTTGTTTGTTTATTAAGAAATTAGTTGTCAGCTCTGATGAACCATCCGGCTGGGAGCTGGCATTCAGGCCAGGAAGCAGGATATCATGAAGCCGACATGCAGCCAGTAATGGCCAGCCAAAAATTTTACTGCCACACTGTGGGTGTGGCTTATTTTGTGGGTATGGCTTAATAGTCATGTGACTGGGTAGGAGTAGCTTAATGGCCATGTGACCAGGCAGGAGTGGCTTGAACAATCATCATCGTTCAAGTGAACTGTTAAGTCCTCGACTTACAACCTTAACAGTGTCGCTCGCTGGGGTGACAATTTGCTTTGTGTTTCCCGTGCTCTCCTTCCTGGGTCACCTTCCCCACCTCAGGCTGGGTATCTAGGTTTAGGTTTAGGTTTAGGTTTATTGGATTTATATGCCGCCCCTCTCCGCAAACTCGGGGCGGCTCACAACAATAATAAAAAAACAGTACAGTACATAATACCAAATCCAATGCCCACTGGATTGCAATTTAAATTAATAATCTCATAAAAACAGTATATATAAAAAACAGGCACACAGTCAATCAATCAACAAAACAACATGGGCAAGGGGGAGGTGTTTTAGTTCCCCCATGCCTGACGGCAAAGGGGGGTCTTAAGGAGTTTACGAAAGGCAGGGAGGGTGGGGGCAATCCTAATCTCAGGGGGGAGCTGGTTCCAGAGAGTCGGGGCCCCCACAGAGAAGGCTCTTCCCCTGGGTCCCGCCAGATGACGTTGTTTAGTCGACAGGACCCGGAAAAGGCCAACTCTGTGGGACCTAACCGGTCGCTGGGATTCGTGCGGCAGGAGGCGGTCCTGAAGATATTCTGGTCCGGTGCCATGAAGGGCTTTATAGGTCATAACCAACACTTTGAATTGTGACCGGAAACTGATCGGCAGCCAATGCAGACTGCGAAGTGTTGGAGTGATATGGGCATACTTGGAGAAGCCCATAATTGCTCTCGCAGCTGCATTCTGCACGATCTGAAGTTTCCGAACACTTTTCAAAGGTAGCCCCATGTAGAGAGCGTTACAGTAGTCGAGCCTCGAGGTGATGAGGGCATGAGTGACTGTGAGCAATGACTCCCAGTCTAAATAGGGCCGCAACTGGCGCACCAGGCCAACCTGGGCAAACGCCCCCCTCGCCACAGCTGAAAGGTGTTTTTCTAATGTGAGCTGTGGATCGAGGAGGACGCCCAAGTTGCGGACCCTCTCTGAGGGGGTCAATAATTCCCCCCCCCAGGGTAATGGATGGACAGATAGAATTGTCCTTGGGAGGCAAAACCCACAGCCACTCCGTCTTGTCTGGGTTGAGTTTGAGTTTGTTGACACCCATCCAGGCCCCAACAGCCTCCAGGCACCGGCACATCACTTCCACTGCTTCGTTGACTGGACATGGGGTGGAGATGTACAACTGGGTATCATCGGCATATTGATGATACCTCACCCCATGCCCTTGGATGATCTCACCCAGCGGTTTCATGTAGCTGAATGGGTGCTGCCAGAAACATAAATGCTGCCAGTTCCGCTTCCACCCATGCCTTCTGCTTGCACCTCAGGCGGGAGGTAGCTACGTGACGCTGGAAGGGAGCCAGGCAGGAGACAGGGAAGGTCGACTGAGGCCAGGAACGAGGAAAGAGGAAAAAAGCAAGGAGCGCAGATGCAGCAGCAGCAGAGAAAAGGAGGAGAGCCGAGCGGAGACCAGTAATCCAGAAGTGACAGCCACCGATCAGCTGGAGCTGTGCACGCATCTTCATTTCTGCTGGTGGAACTGTGTTCCACCCCATCTTGCCTGCTGTCCACCCCTGCATGCAGCCCTGGGCGCTGATGGATGACATCAGCCAAGGCAGCAGCCATTTATCAACACAGAGTCAGAGACAGACCCTGATTTCTAGTGCAGACGGGATAGTGATTAGGCTGGGTGTTGGCTAATACAGAGACTAACTGCTAATTTGGATTAGAGGGTGTTTGAGCATGTGGGTGTTGTGCGTGAAGTTTAAAGGTGGTGGGAAGAACACAATACACAGATTTGACACGAGCTTTGAGTGTTTATCAGTTCGTGCCTGAGAAGCCTAGTAAACCCTGGATACAAATCAACATTGATTGTGTGGTTATTTCTATGGACGCTTATTCTGAAACCGGACAGTAGTCTTTCGATCATCAGTGAAGTCATGTTAATCATATAGGACTTTAAATATACTGTATGCGCATATAATACAAAAATATTATTAAAATTTGAGCAACAGTAAGATTAAGTATTTACTATTAAGTTTAAAGTCTAAAGGTTTTTTTTCTCGAATGATAAAAAATATATGTCCCTCATATTTATAAATCTAATTATATCCAGAAAATATAAAGTAAAGTTTAATCCTGTCAACTTCAATAGCATTTTTAAAATTGTTTTCTTTCCTAAAGATGTATTGGATTTCCATTTCCATTTGGGTAGCAAACTCTTAACAAATATGGTGGTGGAATCTGACACCAGTTTCAAGTATAATATTTTTACATAACAGCTACAGTATATCTGATTATGCTACTGAATCAATAGCCTCAGAAGATTCTCCAAAGCCACCTGTCTGTTTCAAAAACTTTATATTCTACATGCACAGTTTAGTACATAGGTTATTTGTGCTTCAAACCTTCCACTCTTCATAATTTGCAAACGAAAGATTACCTCTTGCAGGTGACTTGCACATAATGTGTTGTTATTCTGTTCCAGGAGAGACAATATAACAAGCAAGCTTTCCTGGAAACATGATTGATAAGCAGAAGGCAGGAACTTATTGAGGTGAGGTCACGAATTTTTATCACAAACTAGCAAGCCTCATTTGACAATGCACCAAGGAGTATGAACTCAGGCTTCATAGTTTTCAAGCAGAGACTGTTACAGAGTTCTGGGAGGGGGGGGGAAAGCAGTAATATATTCCAGAACTGCACTTATTTAAGGAGGTGCAGATAAGAAGCTGTCAAAAATGTTATCCTATGCGTTGCTTAGTTACCCTTTCTGAGAATTCCTGATGGACATGAGCAGCAAATTGTAAAGACCCTCAGGACAACCTCTGCATACTATATACTAAAATTCATTTAACAGCATTTTTCAACTTAGTGCCCACCATATGTGCTCTAGGCCTATTCTCACAGTGTCCTTTCTATAAATTCTATCCTAACTGTGTAGCACAGCAACAATTGTAGACCAGTGACCAGTAAACCTTATTCATGATTACAATATTGGTGGTAATGAATTCTCCTACTCTGACAAGCAGTGGTACTCATTTTTCATTGAGGCAGCATCAATAATAAGAAGAGACATGGGGAGGCAAGAAGGCAGAGGGAAGACCCCAGAGACTCTGGCAATGGCAGCAAGAAAGTATGACCAGCAGTGAAAAGATATTTCAGGAAGATAAAGCACTTGCATGGAGGAAAGAAAATTGAAGCACACGCTGGCAAAAAGACTGGTAGGAAAGCAATTGGAGAAAATTAGAAGAAAGGAGTTGACATAGATTTAATTGTGATGCTATATTTAGAAGTATTAAATGATAGATTTACTAGAATAACAGAATAACAGAGTTGGGAGAAACCTTGGAGGTCTTCTAGTCCAACTCCTTCTTCAGAAAGAAAACCCTATATTATATCAGACAAATGGTTGTCCAATCTCTTCTTTAAAAACTTCCAGTGTGGATCATTCAATGATAATTCTCATCATTCCACTGATTAATTGTTCCAACTGTCGGGTAATTTCTCTGTAATTCTAGGTTGGTTTTCTTCTTGATTAGTTTCCACCCATTGTTTCTTGTCCTGCTTTTGGATGATTTGGAGAATAGGTTGACCCCTCTTCTTTATGAAACACCTTAGATATTGGAACACTGCTATTATGTCGTGTCACCATTTTCTATACGATTAATTCCCTCCTTCTTCTCTCTCTTTTTTTCTGGACCATCACCAAAGCTAGATAACCGGATCTAGACATTTTTAATTTTTTTAAATTTCAGACCTAACTCTATTTGAGGGCAGAATTCTATACCTTCCTTATGTAGATCTTAATCCTCAAATCTAATCCAACATGCAGTGGTTTTCATAATTCTTTGAACAAATGCTCCATAGCTTATTTTTATATAAAGTATATTCTAGGACAAAATATGTAGGAAAGATATGGTACATTTTATACAAATCCACATTGAATTTTTAACTATGCAACCTTAAAATCTACTTTATTAAACATCCATAATATGCTTTCTATTATGTCTCAGAATGGAATAAAAGTTAATACAAAAAAAAATCTTCTTACAAAGGAATAAATTTTCCCCAAATTCATAAAATATGTTTTGTCTGTGTATCCTTTAAGCCAGGGATCTGTTTTGATTTTTCTTTATTACTTTTACACTTGAAACCAAATGGTGACAATATTTATAGGGAAAATTACACCATGAGAAAACAAATGCAGCCAGTTTGACTGAGAGAGAGCTTTACAAAGAAAAAGATTAACATAAAGAATATATTGCAATTTTCTGAATTTTCTAAAGCTCATTAATTACTGAGATCTTTTATTAAAAAATATCATAATTAGTTAATCTCTTCTACTTTTTCTCACTTTAACTTTTGGCAGTCAACTGAAGCAGTCAACAAAACATAACATAATTGAGAGAATGCAAAATAATAGAGTAAATAAGCTAAGGATCTCTTTTCTACCACATACAAACTGTGAGGAGGTAAACAGACAATATTTATAGGGAAAATTGTTTCCCTATAAGTGTTTCTTCAAATGTATATACCAGTGATGGTGAACCTTTTTTCCCTCGGGTGCCGAAAGTGCATGAGTGCATGCTATCGCACATGCGCGAGTGTCCACACCCATAATTCAATGCCTGGGGAGGGCAAAAACAGCTTCCATTTCCCAACTTCTGTTGGGCCCAATAGGATCATGCTTCCCCCTCCCCAAGCTCCAAAGGTTTCCCTGGAGCCAGGAGAGGATAGAAACACCCTCCCTCATCTCCCTGGATTCTCTCTGGAAGCTAAAATGCCCTCCCAGAATCTCTGTGTGAGCCAAAAATCAACTGGCTGAAACACACAGGCACATAGGAGCTGAGCTAGGGTAACAGCTTGCATGCCAGCAGATATGGCTCTGCGTGCCACCTGAGGCACCCGTGCCATAGGTTTGCCATCACTGGTATATACTGTATCTAGTGTTTCGGACAAAAAATCTCCTTCCCCACTAGCACCATCATTTTTCCCTAATTTAATCTAATTTTAAAAAATCAAATGTGTTTAATTTAATTTTTAAAAATCAAATTCAAAATACATTTGAATATTGTTTCATAGTTAATTTATATTGTCTATATAGTAAGACCTGTGTAATGTTATTTCTGAATGAAAAAGCTAATTTAAGTCTAGACTTATCATTAGTAACAGTGGCACTAAGATAAAGTTCCAATGAGTGGTGTTTGTAAGTTTTGCCCACAGAGGAATTTTCTCACCAGACTTTTGATTTTGTTGACCAAGCTGTAGGATGCCCTTAGATAATGGAAAGCATCTTGTTATCCTCATGTAGAATCTATATATAGTATAGGAAGCCACAGTCCCAGTGGAATATAGTAAAACAAAATAGCTCTGGGCTGGTAAAGAAGTGAGAGAAGGCTGTATAACTTCACCTTTATTTATTCAGCCTATGTACCGAATATATATTGAGGAAAGTTGAGTAGAAAATGTGTGTATTTTAAAACTAGAGGAAGAAACATCAATGACCCATGCTATCCTAATGACACTAATAGCTAAAAATTCAATTGATCTGCTCTATCCAGTAATGAAAGCCAAAGTGCACAGTTAAAACATTCAGACTCCAATGAAATATTAAGACTAAACAAATAATAATAGAGCAACTAGCCTTAAAATTGATATTAAAATGTATTAATAAATACATTTTTTCTTTGGGAATGGACTAAGTTATTGTTTGTTAGTGATTGTTATTACAAATATTAGTAAGTTTATTGTTGTAACCCAAGGTCATAACATATCAGATTCCCTAAAATACAATAAAACAACAAAAATAGTGAAATTTATATAAAAAGTAATAATAGAAGTATTACAAATCCAATTAATAAATAAATTAGGTATGAAATGGTTAAAGCAAAATGAAGCCAAAGGTATTTTATTAGTGCTTGTAATATATTTCTTGACTGCTGTTTCCTTTGCTTTATAATAGTAAAATAGTCAAAAGCTAAAGGTTTTGAAATATGTATGTGTCTGTACCTTGTGTAGCTACCTGTGCAAGGATTAAAAATCTGCAACCAATAGTTTTCTCTGTAACTATGAAACCAAAGCTAGAACTTAAAAAAACAGTTTTTTGGGGTTTTTTTAAATGTAGCTTTTGAATTTTGGTCTTGAAGTGACCATGTATTCTTTTTCCATTAGCTATTTCCTATAAATTCCTTAACATTTAATTAATTAGTTTATAAACTAAGTACCAGAAGTGTCGTTATTACAAAACAAAGCACAATTTTTGATCATTGTGGTTGGACATTCCCATATCCCCCTGTCAAGTTAGTGCCATGTAAGCCACCATACCATGCAAAAAGCTGTATCCTAAGCGGCAGCTCTTCGCCATAAAGCATGGGCTTATATATGATTAAAAGAAACAAGTTAGAATCTTGAGAAATAATATTTCTTGCAACAAGTATAAACATTTCATAACATACTCCATGGATCAACCTTGCACAATATTCTTCTTTCCCTTCTCTTTCATCCTCTTCATATTCCCAATTTAAGCTTCTGAGTCACAAACATGTGTGGCTCTATTGAGCATGCATTACAAAAGTCAAGTTTAATATGGATTTTTTTTTTGGGGGGGGGGGCATAGAAATGATTAAAAATAAAGACAGTAAAGATATTTATTTTCAACAAGGATGCATCTATGAACAAGTATATAAATCATTCCCAAACAGATATTTTATATTGTATTATATAATAAACATTATAGATTATACTATATTTCATGTCGCTAAAGTTTATTTTCTCAAAGAGGCAAATGTTACAATGATGCTACAAAGATCATGAATCTTAGCATTATATTCAGTGTTTTTCCCAGTCCAGTTCAAAACATAGAATATATGCCCACCAGATGCTTCCTGAAACCTTCTCTGATGTGACCATTAATTTGGACAGCAGAGAGTGAATCTCATTTTTCTGCACCAAGATTACAGATCTTTTGTCTCCATAATAACTCAGTGCACTAGATATGAGTGCACTGATCTATTCGACAATAATGGGAAATGACATTTTTTTACAAATATGTGATCAACTAATAGACAGCTCTGAGGGTGATTTAACTTGCTGGGTTTTTCTCAGTTGAGGATGAAATGGTGTCTCTGACCTTTTATGGGGGAATGATGGAGAGAAATGTAATCAAATACGGCAGATATTGCCCAACAGAGATACAGGGTGAATCATTATGCCCCTTTATTTCAAGGCAGCTTTGGCACATTGTGCAATTAAAAGCTAGACAGAGTGACCCATAGAAGAAAATCAATCTGCCAGCAACAAGTTTGGGATAAGACTGGAGATTTTCAAATTATATCCTGCAAGCATATTTGTATTTATTACAAAACCTATCCTTTGTATTTATTTGGCTTGCTTGTTGAAGAAATATTTAGAAACTCCTAAAAAATAACTGAAATGAAAATTCCTCATTTATGGAATTAATTAATTTCAATATTCTTATTTTACTTCTGCTATTACATTTTTTTCCAGATTATAGATAAAGTAGAAAATAATTTTTCACTTTTACCAATTAATTTAAGTAAGAAGGTGATTTGAGAAAATCAATAATAACCATTGTTAGAATGTACTTAAGAGGTTAATTCTGCGGATGGCTGATAGCCAGCAGTTCAGCAGTTCAGTTCTCACTGGATCAAGGTTCACTTATCCTTCTATCCTTCCAAGATCAGTAAAATGAGAACCCAGATTGCTGGGGACAGTATTCTAACTCTGCAAAATGCTTAGAGAGAGCTGTAAAGCACCATGGAGTAGTATATACCATATTTTTCGGAGTATAAGACACACCAGAATATAAGACTCATCTTGGTTTGGAGGAGGAAAGTAGGGGAAAGAATCTGCTTACCAGGTTTTCATCTGGCTAGCCTCCTTAGTCTGGTCAGCTTCAGCACATTATTTTATCCCCTGGTTAAGGGCTTCATTTTTTTTATTCTGAGAGAGTAACAATGAAAGAGCTTGCAAGCCAGTAAGAGCTGGGACCAGTCTGAGCAAATAGAGCAATGGAAAAAACTCTACAAAGACTTAGGGTTTGGAAAACATTCTTTGCAGAAACAAACAATGAAAGAGCTTGCAAGCCGGTAAGAGCTGGGAACATTGTTATCACCTGTTTGGGCTGGAAAGAAACTTACTCAGAGCAAGTTAGAATAATGAAAAAGACCCTGCAAAGACTTAGGGCTTGGAAAACATTATTCACAGAGAGTAACAATGAAAGAGCTTGGGTACATTAATAGCACCTGGTTAGGGCTGGAAAGAAATATTTTTGGAGCAAGTAAAGCAATTAAAAAAAACCCTACAAAGACAGGGTTTGGAATACATTATTGGAAGAGAGTAACAATAAAAGAACTTGCAAGCCAGTAAAAGCTGGGAATATTGTTAGCACCTGGTTAGGGCTAGGAAGAAACATTTGGAGCAAATAAAGAATGAAAAAAAAAGTCAAAGACAGGGTTTAGAAAACATTATTCGCAGAGAGAAACAATGAGAGAGCCTGCAAGGTAAGAGCTGAGAAGATAGTTAGCAGCTAGTTAGGGCTGGAAAAAAAGGCTACAGTCAGAGTATAAGATGCACCCAAATTATCAGCCTCTTTTAGGGAGGAAAAAGATGTGCCGTATACACCAAAAAAACCAGTAGGTCTAAGCACTCTTTCTGTTTAAAATATAATTGTTATTTAATTTATATTTTGATAATTTTCCTCAATGTCTATATTCGGCTCATGGCAGAGGTAGGTTCTTCCCTGTTTGGACCAGTTTGCCTGAACTGGTAGCGACCTGCTGGTAACGTAACAATGATGTCACTGAATTTATTTGATCGGTGCTGGTCCATGGGTACCACTGTCTTTTTAAAATATTTTTTAAAAAATATTTTTTCCCTCTGAGCATGTGCAGAAGCTGAGTTTCCAGCACTGGGCATGCGGTCACTATCTTCTTTTTTGGGGGGGGCTTTAAAAATATATATTCTGAGCATGTGTGCAAAGAGTGTGCACACTCATAAGGCATGGCAATGTGGCATGGGAAGAAGTGAACCAACAGCAGCGTTAGTTAGAACCGATCCCTGGCTCATAGCGATTATTGACCAATTGTCTGTTAATATTTCTTATACATTTCCTCCAACACAGTATCTAGGCAATATTATCTTCTCATTCTTCTGTTTTCTTATTTATTATTATGGCTTTTTATAAATCAGTTCTTAATAGTAGATTGTAATTTTCAAGGAATATAAAATATCTCTGTTACCAAACAAACAACCAATAAACTTATACACTATAACTGTAAAATAATATGTAACCCATAATAATGGGGGCATTTTCTGTTGTTCCTTAGTTATTTTATTCCAAAGCAAAAAAAAAAGTAGAAGAACAATACTATTGTGAAAATTAACTATTGACCACTGCTATAAGTTATTTATGAAAACAATTTAGCTTTCTGAAAACAATTTCATGATTGATTTAAAAGAAAACAAAACAAATGTATCTCTATTTTATGATACTTCAATATTCCTTGATTTAAAAGAAAACAAAACAAATGTATCTCTATTTTATGATACTTCAATATTCCTTGTGAAATAAGCTTATTCTATGTTGCTGGTCTTGCTTTGTGACAGCAACATCACTATGAATTCAAATGTGCTTAGCTGTATTATTTCCTGTTTGATTTACTTGTGATTTACTTCTGATGCTAAGACTATGTTATTATGAATGTTGAATTGTTGTAACAAGATTATAACATATCAAATGGCACAAAACAAATAAAATAATAATGAAATAGTGAAATTATAAAATAAAGTAATAATAAAATTGTTAAACATAAAATACAGTAAAATAAAGCTAAGAACTTAAGGATAAGCAGGAATGAGGTTTTTTAGGAATGAATTCTGTTCCTAAGTGTGTCTTTAGCTTGAATGTATATATATAAATAAGAATTCATTCTTACAAATGGATTGCCTATGATGGATGGCTTTCTTCTTCCTTCAGCTACAAACTACAGAAGCCTTGTAATGTTTCTGAGCCATTAACAAGTGCTGAAGATAGGCTTTTATCTAAAACACATATAACCTGTATTTTTTTTTCTAAGTTTAAATGACACACAAACAAAAGTAGTAGCTTAGTTGCTGACAGTTGGAAACACATCTGAAGAAAAATAATTTCATTTTTCAATATCGGAGTCCTTGAATTTACTGGCCATTAATAATTTGGCTCTGCTCTCATTTGGCAGTGGAGATTAACATCCTTTGCTTGACCAACACCACAAGGACAGAGGAGCTGTGTGATGCTTTTGAGATAAAGCCTGCTGCAACAATATCGCCAAAAAGGCTTCTAGAGTTGTTAACCTGATCCTACGCAGCTTCTGCTCAGGCAATCTCACACTACTCACCAGAGCCTACAAAACTTTTGCCAGACAAATCCTTGAATACAGTTCATCTGTCTGGAACCCATACCACATCTCAGACATCAACACCCTAGAAAATGTCCAAAGATACTTCACCAGAAGAGCCCTTCACTCCTCCACTCGAAACAGAATGCCCTATGAAAGCAGACTATCAATCCTAGGTCTAGAAAGCTTAGAACTATGACGCCTAAAACACGATCTAAGTATTGCCCACAAAATCATATGCTGCAATGTCCTGCCTGTCAATGACTACGTCAGCTTCAACCGCAACAACACAAGAGCACGCAACAAATTCAAACTTAATATTAATCGCTCCAAGCTTGACTGTAAAAAATATGACTTTAGCAATCGAGTTGTCGAAGCGTGGAACTCATCACTGGACTCAGTAGTGTCAACCCCTAACCACTAACATTTCTCCCTTAGACTATCCATGATTGACCTCTCCAGGTTCCTAAGAGGTCAGTAAGGGGCGTACATAAGTGCACTAGCCTTCCTTTCGTCCCCTGTCCAATTGTCTCTCCTTATGACATATATCATATATCTTTTCTTCCTTTCATATATCTTCTCTACTTTTATATTTTTTCTTTATATATAATACTTCTATCCTCTTCAATATGTATTTGTATTGGACAAAATAAATAAATAAATAAAAAATAAATAAAATATGTGGAAGGGTATTGCAAGCATAATTAATTTGAAAAAGAGCTGTAGACGGGCTCATGTCCAATCTTCCTCAAACTTTATTTGTTTAAATTTTCTTAAGCTCAGCTGTGAGCTATAACTTATGTTCAGTTATAGCTATTTTAACAGGAGCTGAGTGGCCTAGTGGTTAAAACTCTGGGCTTGCCAACCAGAAGGTTGGCAGTTTGAGAGTCAAGTATTGTGTGATGAGGTGAGCTTACATTACTTTCCTCAGCTCCTGCCAAACTAGCAGTTCAAAAGCATGCAAATGTAAGTAGATAAATAGGTATCTTTGTGGATGCATCTGTGCATCTCAGCATATAGCAATAGCACTTAGACTTATATACTACTTCACAGTGCTTTACAGCACCTCTAAGTGAGTTACAGAGTCAGCATATTGCCCCCAATAATCTGGGTCCTCATTTTACCATCCTCGAAAGACTGAGTCAACCTTGAGTTTGGTGAGATTGAACTGCCACATTTTTGTCAGCTAGCAGAAGTAGCCTGTAGTACTTCACTCTAACCACCGCACCACTGCAGCTCTTATGGACCATGGAAGCATCTTTGGATAACATTGGCTTACTCAGTTAACAAACAGAGTTTCTAAAGCCCTCTAAAGTCAGACACTTCTGTACAGGGGAAACCTTTACTTAAAACAATTGTTTTATAGTAAACGTGTTGGTAAAGGAATTTTAAAAGGGTGTCTTTATAGCAACTATATTTAAAAGCATATAAAGTTTTACTATCATGTTTAAAATTACAGTATAACTTTTAATGCAAGATCATATATATTACAGAAAATCTTTTCCACTCACTGCATTGTTTTATCAGGTATGATTACTGTTAACCATTCTTAATATTTCTTGTAAGCAAACTATTTCTTATTTATTTGTAGTCTGGTCGGGCACAATATCACTGTATCAACCCATAAATGTGTGGAAAGCATTTATTGTGAATTTATCAAAAAGTGGACATATTTTATAGGGAAATTGTTTAGTCATAAAATGAAATGTCACAAGATATACCTCAGGGAAGAGTAATGATTACATTATTAGTTTGATATCTACCCCAAAATAGCGACCATGTTTTTTTTATGTCTATACTCACAACAGTTTTAAGAGATGCATTATGTGGATCAAAATTAAAAGGCCAACAACATTCATTAGACTTCCTGGCTTTTTGTAAGATTTCAATTACAGTTTTCATAGTCTCAGTGGCACTTTACAATCTCCAAGGAATAATAGAGGCAATACTTTTGAATTTATTTTCTGCTGTTTGAAGAAATACAGTAGTCAATAATCAGGACACTACAAATATTTTAACAAAAGGTCATAGGCTTTATCATCACAATAACCTTCTGTGATGTTCAATGATTGCAATGGGAGATGAATTTCATTGATAGTGTAGATAATATAGAAATTCAATCCAAAATGTATTAGATATTAGACTAGGGAGTAATTGTCAAATATCATCACTTTGCTGGAGAGACGGAGTAACGACACGGACACCAGAGCTGGATTTAAAATTGGGTCATTTTTATTAACATAAATTTGCATAATTTATTCAAATATTATTGCATAAATTAGCATAAACAACTATGACCCGGAACTGGACCTGCAGGGTCAAACAAATACTTCCGGGGCGGAAATGACGTATGCCAGCAAACATTCCTGGGCAACTCATGGGCGTATCTCGATGCAAGGTCCAGGTGAGGGCCAGGCCGTCACCTGTGACCTTTTCTGCCATGCTGTGCATGAGGGGGGTCCCACCGGCTAACCCGAATCGGGGAATTAAAGGTGTAGGACCCAAAGACAGGTTCCCCCCAGCTGCTCAGGCAGAAACTCCCTCCATGAGCTTGCGGAGAACCTGTCAATCATCCCCAAAGATGCCCAAGGGAGAACGCGCGGTTGCTAAACCACCCAATTTTCCGCCCCTAACCTGCCTACCCAAATGACCAAAGGTAAGCCAATTAACCTAATTAATGCAAGCACCCCCTAACCGCACAGCCATCACCCCAGTGTGGAATGGGCGAAAAAACAGCCCAGCTAAGAGGCAGAACTGCAAAAAATTCCCATTCGGCCCCCTAAGGGCGACCCCGAAGCACACTGCAAAATAGTGGAGGGCGGGCGGGTGTCTGCTCTGTAGATCGGTCCGGGCGAAAAGGAAGAGCCTCGGGCCTGCTCGCCCTTATATAGGGCAAGCAGGCCCCGCCCGGACCAATCAGGGCCTTAGCCAATCAGGCCCTGTTCTCCCGAGCGAAGTCTCGCATCGCGAGACTTCGCCCGGGATCCAAAATGGCGGCCGCCATGAGGGACCGTGTCTCCCGGTCCCTCCAGCAAAGCCTGCCTGCCGGGTAAGTCCGGCGCTGCCCTTGCTGGAGAGACGGAGTAACGACACGGACACCAGAGCTGGATTTAAAATTGGGTCATTTTTATTAACATAAATTTGCATAATTTATTCAAATATTATTGCATAAATTAGCATAAACAACTATGACCCGGAACTGGACCTGCAGGGTCAAACAAATACTTCCGGGGCGGAAATGACGTATGCCAGCAAACATTCCTGGGCAACTCATGGGCGTATCTCGATGCAAGGTCCAGGTGAGGGCCAGGCCGTCACCTGTGACCTTTTCTGCCATGCTGTGCATGAGGGGGGTCCCACCGGCTAACCCGAATCGGGGAATTAAAGGTGTAGGACCCAAAGACAGGTTCCCCCCAGCTGCTCAGGCAGAAACTCCCTCCATGAGCTTGCGGAGAACCTGTCAATCATCCCCAAAGATGCCCAAGGGAGAACGCGCGGTTGCTAAACCACCCAATTTTCCGCCCCTAACCTGCCACAGGAGCGGGGGTCAGATCTCTATCTTGGCCCCCCGACTCCCCCCTCTAGCTGCGCCAGCTCACGCAGAGACCGCTGCAGGTCCTGTAAGAAGATGGCGTTCCCCTGGTCAGACAGGTGAACGCCATCATTACGGTAGAGCCATGGCTTATCTATTGATATAAGGGGATGAGGTATTACCACTCCACCCAATTCTCTAACCGTTTTCCCCATAGCCCTATTCACCCGTCTCCTAGCCCGGTGAATGGCCCTAAGGGAAGAGGCATCCCTCCACACAATCCTAGGTAATATGTCTGACCACACCACCTGCGTGGTGGGCCAGACCTCACGAAGCCTTCGCAGGTCTTCGCGTGCCTGGATGAGCAGCGCCAGGCCTCCCAGCATGCACAGGTCATTGCCACCTAAGTGCAATACCAGCCACCTGGGTGCGGCCACAGGACGCTGCCCACCCAGACCCCTTTGGGCGCGACTCCAGGAGCCGCCCCCCATATTGCCGGGCGCAGCCACAGAATGCTGACCGCCCAGCAACGCCGGTAGGAGACCCTCCCACCGCATACCTCTCCGGCCCATCCAGGTAACGTTGACCCACCGCCCCAGGGACAGGTGGGTCCCGATGGTGCTCCTGGCTGCCGCGCGGCCGGCCCAGAAAATCATGCTGTGGCCACACAGCAGCGCCGTCGGTTTCGTGTTAGCCTGGGGACCTGCAAGAGGACACAGACACAGAGAGGTTACCTAGCCTAAGCCCTGCCTGGGATCCTCAGCGGGCCTAACATAACCCAAATATGCCGCTGACCGCCAGCGGCCGATCTCCCGAATCCGATGGGCCGGGAAACCAGAAAGTGCCGCGCTAGTGGCGGCGCCGATACGGAACGAATGCATTCCATAACCGGCGGGATCCATGCCCACCTGGGCCATCGCCCTAGATACTAAAGCCCAGAATTGGAAACGGGTCAGAGGGGTACCGTCACAATGCCTAAACAGGTACCCCTGACCTGACCCCCTCATACCACAATAAAGCTGTAGGGCGGCCACCGGACACACCGACTGGTCAGAGGCCGCACTAAGTTGTAAGGTAACCCCTCTGCGTAGCTGATCCGTTTTAGACCTCCTCACTACAAGGGACACCCCCCCTTGTCTAAAGGCCAGATCAGCGAACTGGAAGGCCCGGAGCGAAGTGTCAGCCTGAGACGAAGCCATGGCCTCGCTGACCCGAAGGGCCCCAAAGAACATGACACAAGCCGCTGCCCTGAAAAGACGGGCCTCGTACAATGAGGAACACAGACTGCCAAAAACCACGTTGATTGATGACAGCTGCTCCACCGTCAGGGGCTGACGAGTGTCACCTGGGGCCCCCGCTTGCTCCCTAAGCCAGCCCTCCAGCATCTTCCGGATGCGAAAGTCACCCGAAAGATCTGCAAACCCCCCCGCCTTGGACAGAAAGGCGAGGCCGGCTAACCGGGACCGGATCGTCCTAACTGACAGGCCACGCTGCCTAAGTTGGACGCAAAACTCGGCCAAATGCTCTACAGGGACAGGCCAACTAAGCTGGTAACCCCTGCCCTGCCTAAACTCCCCAAACTCCTTACCTGCACGCTGGTATGCCCTGAGGGTGCCGGGTGCTACAGACAAGGAGATTGCCCGGGATGCCTCGCCTCTCCACCACTCTGGATCCCTCCCAGACTCCAGAGGTGGCTGGGGAACGCTTCTGGCAGTTCTCGGGCCCACGGGGCCAGGGTCCGAAACCTGGACAACTGACCACGGGACAAGGCATCAGCAACCCCGTTATCTAACCCGGGGACATGCTTAGCCAAAAACAATGCGTTTAGAGACAAGGACCTGTGCACAAAATGGCGGACAAGCCGCATGACCCTGTCGCTCTTTGAGGACAGGGCATTCACCACATGGACAACCGCTAGGTTGTCACACCAAAAGTGCACAGTCTTGTCCCTAAACTGCTCCCCCCAAAGCTCTAAGGCCACTATTAAGGGGAAGAGCTCCAGGAACGTAAGGTCCTTAACCAACGAAGAGGCACTCCATTCCGGAGGCCATGCCGACCAGCACCACTGGTCACCTAACACTACCCCGAAACCACAAGTCCCCGCGGCGTCAGAGCAGAGCTGCAACTCAGCTTCCAACAGAAGCTCGTGCCTCCAGAAAGACAACCCGTTAAATCTATCCAAAAAATCCCGCCACACGCCGAGGTCAGCCCTGACCCCAGCGCAAAGGCGGGTACGATGATGGGGCAAACGGAGCCCCTTCATCGCATCATACAACCTCCTGGAAAAAGCCCTTCCAGGCACAACTACCCGACAGGCAAAATTAAGAATGCCTGCCAATTCCTGAAGCTGCCGTAGGGTCACCTTCCGGCAGCCCAGGACCTCATCAAGCTTCCGCTTAATCTTTACCAACTTCTCTAGGGGCAATCTAGAAGATTGCCCCTCTGAGTCCAATTCAATACCCAGAAAGGTAATCCTGGTGGCGGGGCCTTCGGTCTTCTCAGAGGCTAAAGGCACCCCTAATTGAGCACAAAGGGCTTCGAAGTCCCGCATCAAAGCAAAACATTGCTCTGAATGCGCAGGCCCCGCCAACAGGAAATCATCAAGGTAGTGAACGACCGTACCCAGACCACTTTGCCTCCTGAGCGCCCACTCCAAGAAGGTGCTAAAACTCTCGAAAAGAGAGCACGAGACAGAGCACCCCATGGGCAAAGCTCTGTCCACGTAATAGCCCCCCTCGAAATGGAAGCCCAACAGCTCAAAGTCGTCCGGGTGTATGGGGAGGAGCCGGAATGCCGACTTAATGTCGCATTTACCCATAAGGGCTCCCACCCCACACTTCCTAACCATAGTCACGGCTGCATCAAAGGATGCATACCGGACTGAACACAACTCGTCAGGAATGAAATCATTCACTGACTCCCCTTTTGGAAAAGACAAATGGTGAATCAACCTAAATTCACCACTCGCCTTTTTGGGGACCACACCTAAGGGAGACACACGAAGATTCGGGAAGGGCGGCTCCGAGAAGGGCCCCAGGACCCTGCCTTCGGCAACCTCCTTCCCAATCTTCTCCCTAACAATGTCTTCATGACCAACAACCGACCTAAGGTTGTCAGACATGAAGGCCTTCCTAACACCCTGATAAGGGATCCTAAATCCCTCTGCAAAACCTAGCAAGAGAGCGGCCGCTCTCGAGCGAGGGTGGTAGTCGCCCAACCAACCCTCAAGCACCCCTAAATTAATTGGGCTGGGCCCCTTTTCCCCCAGCAGGTGGGGGAGGCTTTGGGGGACCCGAGCCTTTCTTTTCACTCCCCTTCTTGGGGCGGGGGCACACGGCTGCGGAATGGTTTCCCCCACAACTTCCGCAGGCGTGACGAAACCTGCAAATGGGGCGAAAACACGCCCCCTTTGCAGCGAACTCGTGACATATTAAAGAGGCACCCTTACTAACGGCACCCGCCACAGCCTTGGCCGGCGCGGGCGTCGCAGGCTCCTCCTCCATAAAGTGACCGCTATCGGTCCTATCACAGCCCTCCTTCCCTGACATATGAGTGGCCTGGAACCACAGGTCCGGAACCACCATATCCCAAGGCAAGTAGGGGTCATGGGCAATACGCATACGGAAGCCCTTGTCGTAGTGCCTCCATATGGTCCCCCCATACTCAAAATGGGCCCTCGCTATCAGGTCGATGTACTTCAGCAAGGCAGCGGCCCTCCCCGGCTGCCTCTGAATGACCACCGACGCAAAGGTCAGAAATGCATACAGCCACGAGCTGAAGCATTTCGTGACCTTTGTCTTTTTCACCTTCTCCCCAGGGACAACCTCCTTATCTTGTTTAGGGACCTCCCTGTTCAAGATGGAGAACAAATCAACGTACTCCCCCCGCCAGATTGCCTCCTTAACTGACGGGTGCAGATGGTACCCTAGAGGTGTGGCGGGCAACCCACAAGGGATGACCCCAGGCTTGATGCTGGCGAACGGGTCCCACACCGTGGTGGCCCCCGAGCCCAGCACCCCAAGCCCCGGTGGATACATGAATGGGACCGGTGGCATAATGGCCGGTGGAGGAGGAATCCAACCCCCCACCCCCGCCCCAGGTGGGACAGGCACCCCCAGCGCCCCCACTGGCGGAGCTGGCGGGGACCAAACCTGACCACAGGTGCCTGCAGCAGCCCCCGTGAAACTGTTGCCACCCCCCATAGCTGGCGGGATGAACCCGGGACCCTGGATGGGCAGTAGCGGAGATGTGCCTGCATGTGGTGCAACCTCACCTGCCCCGTAAGGGGTAGAAGCCATCCACGGTGGGCCCATCCTGGTTGGGCCCTGGAAAGATGACCATTGCCCAGGCTGGGCCATCTGTCCAGCATGGCCCGTCTGCCCGGTGCTGCCCGCCTGTCCGGTTCCCGCCATCTGTACTTCGTGGGCCACCTGCCCAGTTGGGGCCGACTCCTCTTCGGGGTCTGCGCCCCAAGCTGCGGTGGCAGCCGAGGAAAGCCCCTCCGGGCCTGCCCCCGACCGCCACCTCTCCAACTCGTCGAGCCGCTCCAGGACCCTGGCCCAGGAGAGAGAAGGGGACACCTCGGGTTGAGGGACTGTGGGCATAAACCCTACCACCCCCCCCACCGGGATCCCCCCCGGGGGCCCCTCTGCCGCCGCCCGAGCCCGGGCAGACGGCCTGGCAGCCCTCCTAGGCCGCACCACAGGTTGGGCCGGGAGGGCCTTAGCTGGCCGCTTTTTAGGGGCCATACCACTACAATCTATTTTTTGACAAGAAAGAATAGGGCGGGACCAAGCCCTCCCCCAACGGGCCCTGCACCCCTTGAACAAGGCCTGCCCTAACAGCAGGCCTCAGTAGTGCAAACCCACCAAGGAAGCCAATCCCCCCTTCCAATGGGCGACAAGGCCCAAAACCAGGCCTTTATCCCAGGCCTACAATCCCCCCAGCGACCCCCGCGGGCCCGCGAGGCCACCAGAAGGCAGCACCCCCCTCCCTACTATGAAGGACAATGAGGCTCCAAACCGGAGCGGAGCCCAGCCGATGCTGGCTCCGCTAATGATGCAAAAGGCTTTCCACCCCACCACAGGCCTCAAAATGGCGCCTCGCACGAGGTCGCCAAACAAAATGGCCGACGGAGCAGACCGATCGAATGTCTGCTCTGTAGATCGGTCCGGGCGAAAAGGAAGAGCCTCGGGCCTGCTCGCCCTTATATAGGGCAAGCAGGCCCCGCCCGGACCAATCAGGGCCTTAGCCAATCAGGCCCTGTTCTCCCGAGCGAAGTCTCGCATCGCGAGACTTCGCCCGGGATCCAAAATGGCGGCCGCCATGAGGGACCGTGTCTCCCGGTCCCTCCAGCAAAGCCTGCCTGCCGGGTAAGTCCGGCGCTGCCCTTTCTTTAAAATCTATTCTTCTTCTCCTCCTCCTCCTTCTCCTCCTCCTCATACTCTAAGAATATAACAGCTGATCATTTATAAAATATAAAACTCTAGGGAAATCTGGAAACCTATTGGTGTTTATTATAATACCAACTGTAAATAATTTCATCAGACATTTCACTAAGTGTAAAGCATTGAAAGCACTGAATATCTCACTAAGTGTGCAAAACACGTGCTAGCCCATATATAACTATGTGCTGCAAAAGACTCAGATCACCTGCAGTTCTACAAATAATTGGAGTCTAGAGCCCTACACAATTTACTGCTGAATAGTAAGCTTTAATGTGACAGTCAGAAAAAACGATGAAAATACTAGTTTTCTTAATTTTAATAAAATTGAAATTAAGTTAGTGTTTGCAAACCACATCTAAAATAATTCTAACAGTAGAATCAGTAGTGGGTTCTAAATCCTGTTGCTACCTGTTCGGGTGGATGGGTGGAGCATTCCAGGTGGGTGGGCGGAGCATCCCATCTCCACTACTGGTTCACTGAACCGGGCTGAACCGGGAACAAACCACCGCTGAGTAGCATCCAAATTCTATACCTTTTATTGGATATATAGGAGATCTGACGGTTACCATATGGACTTTTAAATACGTCCTTTTGTAGCTAAATTTTTCTCTACTAATATTTCTAGTTCTTAAAGCAGAACAATATCCATATTCATAAGGCATAATTCATATCAATTAATAAGTATATGGTGTAAAATTTATTTTCTCAACTATTGAAATAAAGTAAAATATTCAAAAGGAAAATGACATGAGCATAATAATAATATCCACATAATCAGTGAGTATACATTGCATGCTTTGTGTACAATCCCCAATTCTTTGACAAGCTTACATCTCGTTCAAGCCCAGAAGCAATTTTTTTTAAAAAATTAATAGCTGCAATACCGCTTTGATTGAAACCATTGTTTATTTGGTACTGACTGATTTTGGAGATTATTGTGATCCTCAAATATTCAAGACTGTAATAATTAAAAGATAAAATACAATAATTGATTTTATGAATGAGTTAAAATATACTGAATTGCTGGAGAGACGGAGTAACGACACGGACACAAGAGCTGGATTTAAACTGGGTCATTTTTATTAACATAAATTTGCATAATTTATTCATTAAATTTGCATATATTAGCATAATCAACTATGACCCGGAAATGGACCTGCAGGGTCAAACAAACACTTCCGGGGCGGAAATGACGTTAGGGCAAAACTTCCTGGGCAACTCATGGGCGTATCTCGATGCAAGTCCAGGTGAGGGACCACTCCATCACCTGCGACCCTGCCATGCTTTGCATGAGGGGGGTCCCACCGGCTAACCCGAATCCGGGAATTTAAAGGTGCAGGACCCAAAGACAGGTTCCCCCCAACCGCTCAGGCAGTCGCTCCCTCCATGAGCTTGCAGAGAACCTGTCAATCATCCCCAAAGATGCCCAAGGGAGAACGCGCGGTTGCTAAACCACCCCCCAATTTTCCATCTCCTCAGTGTGGAATGGGCGAAAAAACAGCCCGGCTAAGAGGCAGAACTGCAAAAAATTCCCATTCGGCCCCCTAAGGGCGACCCCTAAGCACACTGCAAAATAGGGAGGGCGGGCGGGTATCTGCTCGAGGCTGCTGTCCGGGCGAGAAGGCTGAGCCTCGGGCCTGCTCGCCCTTATATAGGGCAAGCAGGCCCCGCCCGGACCAATCAGCAGCCGGGCCAAACAGGCCCGAAATCCCGAGCGAAGTCTCGCCTTGTGAGACTTCACTTGGGATCCAAAATGGCGGCCGCCAGAGGGTCCAATGTCTCCCGGTCCCTCCAGCAAAGCCTGCCTGCCGGGTAAGTCCAGCGCTGTCATTCTCCTAGCAAATCCTGCTTGAATAATGTATGACAGTGATTGCATCAGCCAAACAGAATTTTCTCCAAACAATTATTTAAGGTCAGGATTCTACAGGAGAAAGCAGGTTGTCCTCAACAAACCAATTAGGCCATTTAGATCTCCTTTTGCTGTATACCAGGCTCTGTATTCTTCTGCTTTTTAAAAATAAAAGTTAAATGGAATAGTTCACTTTCTCTTTAGTATGTGAAAACTTCAGTGCCTAGAGGGCTTTCACTCCATTACCATTTCTGTTTACTTGCCTCAGAAATATTATTTAAATAAGAGAGGAAATCTCCTTTACTATATGGAGGTATATTTCAAGCTACCTGTAGATTTACTTGTTAAAAAGAAGACTAGCATAACATATAGACTTACATGATTATATCCTGAGCTACAAGTATTATCTTGGTAATATGGGTATAAGGTTATAATGCACATGTTACCAAGATAATATTTGTAGCTCAGGATTGAAATAAAGGATCCTTTGTAATTTCTGAGCTTGGTTGCTTTCTTGAGGACATTCTCATTACCCAAACATGGTATCATAATCGGTGGTACACAGCACTAATATTGTTACTTAGTCTGTGTAATGAAACATTTTTAAGAAACCAACCAAGCCATATATATTCATACTAGGACAGTCTCTCCTGTCCCATTAAGAAAAAAAACCCATACTTAATACTCATTGTCAGTGTAAAGGGAACAAGTATCTCTTGATAATCATACTTCCTTATATCTTCATTTTCTGTGGTCTCTCTGGATGGCTTTAATTCCTTAACCCTGTTGTTCTGTTCAAAAAAACTCACTAATCTTCTGTTCCGGGTCTATTTCACCCGGACCAAAAATTGTTCATTTTACCTACTTATATTTAGTCTTTTTGAAAGCTTTTTTCACTTGGAAACTAGTTTGAACATTTCTGCACACAATGAAATGAAAATTGAATTGAAAAAAATGATGCTTATTGGTTTATTTTGCTCATAAAATGCCCCCCATGCTTATACTCAAATAGGCTTATACTCAAAAAACTGTAAAGTGAAAATGGTTGCAAGCAGCTGGAGGGGGGGGCTTATTTCTGATTAAAACCCCCCAATAAGCATCATTTTTCAGTTCAATTTTCATATCATTGTATGCAGAAATGTTCAGACTACCTTCCAGTGAAAAAAGTTTTCAAATTGACCAAACATAAGCACCTGAAATGAAGGATTTTTGGTCCAGGTCAAGGTGACCTGGGAACAGAATTTTAGGGACTTTTTTCCAGCAAGAAAGAAGCCCTCCCCCCCCCAATAAATTCTCATAGAGAGAACCCCTGAAATGATGCAAAGTCATGAAATTTAAAGTTTCAGATATGCAGGAGGAAAAAATTACAGGGTATCAAACTTTGATTTCGGGTTTCACAGACCCGAACAGAACACCAGGGTTTTAAAAAAAAAAATCCATAGGAGAAACTCCTTCATGATGCTTATAATGGACATGCACACATGGATTCTAGGATCAAGCAGAAAACAGATTTTTAAACAAGCGAAGTCATAAAAACTCCTCCCTTTTCAATTATTTTATAGTGACATAAAGAAACAGTTTATCCGTTATTCAACTCTTATAAAAGCTGACAAGTAGCTCTCCTTTTTCAGCATCAGTATTCCTAATAGGCTTACATTATTTTACTAGGACTACTCCATTCACTCATATAGGATTATGAAATGTCCTGTCCTGTCCTTCATAGGAGAAGGAGAGATGGAAGGGGAGAGAGGGGGAGAGGAAGGGAGGGGGGGAGAGAGAGATATATATCTTTATTAGTTTAAAGTGCTTGATTTAGATATAGGTAATAAGGATGTGGATAGGTAGAGAGTCAGGCAAATAATAGAAATAGTAGATATAGTAGGTGGGTGACATAAGTAGATACATGATATAGTAGGTAGGTAAATTATATAGGAAAGCAGGCATGCTATTATAAGTTTGTACAAATCACCTAATACATAAAATATGAATCCATGACAAATTTTATGCAAAAGTCCTTATCCTTTTTTTTTTCTTGCTTTGAATGAGGATGGGCAGAAGAAAAAAGCAAAGATTGTTCTATTTGAACTCTTGAAGTGTTCCTTCCCTGTATGCAAAGCAAGTGGCCCTGTACAGAAAAAAGCTGTGGATTCTTAACCACTTGTTTGTTATGAGCTTGAACCATGCTTGGAACAGATGCTGAATGCAATCACAACAGTGATTATTGTTTTTAAGCCTTAATCAACTGTTCCTAATTGGGAATATAAATATTTTTGTCGCTGTACCATCCATAAAGTGATTAATACCAGTGACAAAACAATACAGAAAATAAAACACTAATCTTTCATTTGTTTTTCTACCTGGATTTCAGAAGAAATATAGTAAGAAATACTGGGTATTTATTATTAATTAATTCCTTTCCTTTCACACTTATAATTGGAATATGTCTTACAAGCTACATATTCTTAATGCTCAATTCCTTTTGTTTAACCTTATTGTTCTGCTCGGATCAATATGACCCGAAATGAAATTTGAGACCTGTAGATTATTTGTCATGCGGATCTCAAACTTGGGATTAATTGACTTTTCCTCATTTGAGGAATTCTTACTATGCGTGTGCGGGTTTTTTCAGTTTTTTGTGGTTTTTTTGCTACACGCTGATTATTATATTTTGTTACAACTGAAACAGTACAAGTGTACAGTGATCCCTCGATTTTCGCGGTCTCGATTATCGCGAAACGCTATACCACGGTTTTTCAAAAAATATTAATTAAAAAATACTCCACGGTTTTTTTGCTATACCACGGTTTTTCCCACCCGATGACGTCATACGTCATCACCAAGAGTCACTTCTCTGTCTTTCTCTTTCTTTCCTGTCATTCTCTGCTTCAATCATTTTCTCATTTCTCTTTTTTTCTCCCCTTTTTTCTATCATTTCTCTCTCTCTTCCTTCCACTCTTCTCTCTCTCTCTTTCTTCCTCTCTCTCACTGTCTTCCTTCCTTTCTCATCTTTCTTTCTCTCTCTCTTTCTCTATCTTGCTTCTTCCTCTCTCACACTCTCTTCCTCCCTCTCTCATCTCTTTCTTTCCTTCTCTCCCTTTCTCTATCTCTCCCCCTCTTGCTCTCGAGCGGCAAACGGCGGCTGGGCGGGCGGGTGAACAGGCGAGCGGCAAACGGCGGCCGGGCAGGCGGGTGAACAGGTGAGCGGCAAACGGCGGGCAGGGGGGTGAACAGGTGAGTGGCAAACGGCGGCCGGGTGGGCTGGTGAACGGGCGAGCGGCAAACGGCGTCCAGGCGGGCGGGTGAACAGGCGAGCGGCAAACGGCGGGCGGGCAGGTGAACGGGCGAGCGAGCGAGCGGAGAATGGCGGGCGGGTGCTGGGGGGCGGGGGCAGCCGGCATTCAAAGCAATCTGTCGGCTTCCGTACTCTCATCGCTCCCTGCCTCCACCATCTGCGCATGCGCGGCCATGGAAAAAAGGCACGCATGCGCAGATGGTGTTTTTACTTCTGCACCACTATACTGCGGAAAATCGATTATCGCGGGAGGTCTTGGAACATAACCCCCGCGATAATCAAGGGATCACTGTATAGTAAATGCAAACAGAACAGCAAGGTTAAATTATCCAAATACTTCTGGGCAAAATATGTAAATAGAAAGTACATCAGAGAGAAGTCTATAGGTCCCATTATTAAATAAGATATAATATTTTGCAAATATATAAGCATGTGATTCTAACCTCACTGAAATTTCTTTCTGATTTACATTTTGCTTTTCCTATTTCAATTACCATGGTAGTGATTGAAAGCCCCCACCCCCAATCTTTCATTTTGTTTGTTTGTTTGTTTGTTTATTCATTAGATTTGTATGCCACCCCTCTCCGTAGACTCGAGGTGGCTAACAACAATAATAAGACAATATAAACAAATCTAAAATTTAAGTTTAAGTTAAATTAAGAAACCCTAATTTGAGAAACTAATCATACATACAGACATACAAAGCATACATTTTATAAGCCTAGGGGGAAGGGAATATCTCAATTCCCCCATGCCAGATGACAGAGGTGGGTTTTAAGAAGCTTACAAAAGGCAAGAAGGGTGGGGGCAACTCTGATCTCTGGGGGGAGTTGGTTTCAGAGGGTCGGGGCCGCCACAGAGAAGGCTCTTCCTCTGGGTCCCACTAGATGGCATTGTTTAGTCAACAGGACCCGGAGAAGGCCAACTCTTTGGGACCTAATTGGTCACTGGGATTCGTGCGGCAGAAGGTGGTCCCGGAGATATTCTGGTCCGATGCCATGAAGGGCTTTATCTCACACTTTGTCAGAAATCAAAATGTTCAGATTTGATCTTGGAAATAGAACATTACTTTTCAAGGAACAGAGATGCAGTAAAATCTTCCCTATGGTAAAAAATATGGAAAGCATTACAGTTTATTACCTATTAATTACCTAACACCTGGTATATTGTAGCTTGCTATAGTTTCTTGCAGCAACCTTGGGATACAAATGTAGACATAAAATTGTTTTCTATTAGGTTATTTACTGATGTTTGGAAGTTAGTTATGCTACTTGCTGTGTATTGAATGTATATAGTTGTATCAAGCCCTGCTAAAATGAAACTATCCTGTAGATGACCCCAACTGTTAATTTCACCTGTTTTGGAGGGAAACTTAGAACATTCATATCTGGGGGAGCTCTCTCAAGTACTGTATTATGACTGGTTAAGGCCATGTGGGCCTGCAATATAAATTACAGGGATTTGCTTGTTGTTCGACAGTTCTACTTTGAGTCAATAAATTTCCAGATGACACCAAACTAGCAGGAATAGCCAACAATCCATAAAATAGAGGCAAAATACAGAAGAATCTTGACAGACGTGAACAATGTGCACTGTCTAAGAAAATTAAATTCAACTGGATTTTTTGTTTGTTTGAAACATTTCACTACTTCTGAAGTTGCTTCTTCAGTCTCTGACAAGTGTATCCAATGCTTTGGTTAGCTGAATATGGCCCTGGACCACTAGATTGGAAGGTACATTAACTGAGGAGCAGAACCTTATTTATTTATTTATTTATTTATTAAATTTATATGCCGCCCCTCTCCGCAGACTCGGGGCAGCTCACAACAGCAACAGAAAACAATATATAATACAAATTCAATAATTAGAAAGCTAAAAACCCATAATTTTTAAAAAACCATGCACACAACATACCATACATAAACAGTATAGGCTTGGGGAAGATATTTCAATTTCCCCATGCCTGATGGAGGAGGTGGGTTTTAAGGAGTTTGCGGAAGGCAAGGAGGGTAGATATTGACTTTTTTGTTCACCTCTTGGAAACCAAGCTGCCTTTTTTTCCCCCATGGGACTCCCTCTTCCATCCTCCACACACCCTTTTTTATGAGGGCCTTCCTCCCTCAGAACACCTGGACTACAACTCCCAGGATGCTCAGGGTGGGGAGAGAGAGAGAGAGAGAGAAGTTGGGGATTCAGGCTAAGCTTTTCCGTTTATGTCTTACAAAAACATGGTTTTAATGCTGTAGTAATTTGGAAAGATAATGCCAAATAATTTGAGCAATACATAATTTTGAATTAGAGTCAAGGTATAAATTAATTTAAAATCATTTAGTCTTCAGGTGCTTCAAAATTTAATGTGAAATTATAAATAGCAAATTAGGTTTAAACTCTGAAATGGTAAAACCAGTAAGAAGAACACCATGTATTAGCATCCATAATATGCAACAACTGTTAATAATTCCCAATTTCAGCTTAAAAGAATACACACAGAGAAACATACAAAGATCTAAACATTGGCAAATATTTTGAAGGTGATAGCTTACAGGTTGCAGGAAAAAAGTGTATTTAATTAAATCTCTGTAAAATAAAAGAAAGCCAGAATTCTTGTGTTGGGATACATGTTCAAAACAATATTTTATAGAAAAGGTATCTTTGAAATTGTTTCTATTAAGGAATAATATGTACAAAAATGAATGTAGATCTTCTTTTCTTTTTAACAGCTCATATGTGATTTAATAGAAAAGAATAATAAGAATACAGCTGACACTGATGTAGACCTTGTTTCACTCACCTATTCATAAATGCCTACATTTGTAAAGAAGAAGACTTGTATGCGGCCTTGACATATTCTTTATATAGATTTTACATATGCATAATTTTACCTGCCAAATAAGATGACATGAGATGAGAATCTGAAATGCCTTTCAGTCCTTTCCTGTGTATTAGACTAGTAGAATCAGTAGTAATTTGATTTGGCAAGGCTCAAAGATGGCATTATTCAATTCAAAAATGTGATTTCAAGATTCAAGAGCAAACTGATTTGATCTGCACAGTTTCCAGATTCAATTAAAAATAAAATGTCCATAGGTTATAATGGAGAAGCATTATAATGCCCGCAATTGCTTCATTTATGGGATAAAAATAGCAAGGGTGATAGAACTTTTAAAATATATTAACTCCACATGGTTTCTTTTGGATATATTCAAGAATGTCATCCTGATAAACTTTTGAACATCTCTGTACAGAAATGGCATAAATGAAGAAAAGACAACAAAAGCATCCTATAATTATTCAGCAAAGATCTTGAATTGTGCTAAACCAATACAGAAAATTATCCTATTCTTAACATATTAAAACTTTAAAACTATTTCAAAAGTAAGCTTACGAACTCTGTGAAAACACTGTATAAAAGTCAGAAGGCAACAATAAATGGAAAATAATCAAGATTTTACATATGACTATCTAAAAGAATTGAAACAAAACATACCTATTGGACTTTCCAACCTCCTGTCCCTACTGCCTGGAGAAAAACACAGGTCTTGTAACTGTTGTTATTGTTCATTGCCCTCAGGAAGTATCAGACTCTGAGGACGAGGAAACTGAGATTTTTAAAAGTTAGCATGGAAAGTAGTTCATTTTCAGATAAGGGGGGAATATCTGACAGCCCAGCCTAGGTTCAGGAGATTCACAAAATGAAGAGAAGAAATTCTTGGGAAAAAGTTTTGAATCTGCAGTTGTTAATTGTGTAAATAGCTAATGCGTCACTTCCTGAAATATAGCGAAAAAGAAGCGCCTTTGGACAACTGTGTATTTAAAATATGGCGTGATTCATAGCCCTAGAAAAAGTAAGCTTTTGATAAGCCATGACAGACTGTGCTAATTTAGATTAACAAGAAAACCGAGTAGAGCCTTTTTAGTACTGATAAAACTCCTTTGCTTTAAGAGAGATTTATAGCCTTGCTTCTCCACTTTTTGAGCCTGGGATGTGAATTTGCATCATAAAAGTATTCCCTGTGTATGATCTCGCAACTCTGCTTGTATTTGTTGCCATTGATATTTTGTGCAAGAGAGAATAAAGGATTTATTTGTTTGAAGATCAAAGCCTTGGGAAAAGATTTGTGGATTTGCCTTAGTTGGACCAGAACAATAACTGGATATTATCACAATATTCACTATATTTCACCTTGGCCAACAGATTACATCTCTCAGTGGCTTTACAAGATTTTTTTTAAATGAGCAAGCTAATTCATAAGTCAATGGTTAAGAACTTGACCAATCCTTATTCACAGATACAAAGGTGGTTTCCTACAAGTTTGTTTATTTATTTATTTATTTGTTTGTTTGTTTGTTTAATTATTTAGATTTGTATGCTGCCCCTCTCCGCGGACTCAGGGCGGCTCACAACAAGGCATAAAAAAATCGTAACAAATCCAAATAAATTTAAATATTTAAAAAAGTTTAAAAGAGAAACCCAATATACTAACAAACACACACACAAGCATACCATACATAAATTATACATGCCCGGGGGAGATGTTTCAGTTCCCCCATGCCTGACGGCAAAGGTGGGTTTTAAGAACTTTACGGAAGGCAGGGAGAGTAGGGGCAGTTCTAATCTCCGAGGGGAGTTGGTTCCAGAGAGCTGGGGCCACCACAGAGAAGGCTCTTCCCCTGGGGCCCACCAACCGACATTGTTTAGTTGACGGGACCCGGAGAAGGCCCACTCTGTGGGACCTAATCAGTCGCTGGGATTCGTGTGGCAGGAGGCGGTCTCAGAGGTATTCTGGTCCAAGGCCATGAAGGGCTTTAAAGGTCATAACCAACACTTTGAATTGTGACCGGAAATTGATCAGCAACCAATGCAGACTGCGGAGTGATGGCGAAACATGGGCATACCTAGGTAAGCCCATGACTGCTCTCGCAGCTGCATTCTGCACGATCTGAAGTTTCCAAACACTTTTCAAAGGTAGCCCCATGTAGAGAGCGTTACAGTAGTCGAACCTCGAGGTGATGAGGGCATGAGTGACTGTGAGCAATGAGTCCCGGTACAGGTAGGGCCGCAACTGGTGCACCAGGCGAACCTGGGCAAACGCCCCACTCGCCACAGCTGAAAGATGGTTCTCTAATGTGAGCTGTGGATCGAGGAAGACGCCCAAGTTGCGGACCCTCTCCGAGGGGGTCAATAATTCCCCCCCAGGGTAATGGACGGACAGATGGAATTGTCCTTGGGAGGCAAAACCCACAGCCACTCTGTCTTATCCGGGTTGAGTTTGAGTCTGTTGACACCCATCCAGGCCCCAACAGCCTCCAGACACCGGCACATCACTTCCGCTGCTTCGTTGACTGGACATGGGGTGGAGATGTAAAGCTGGGTATCATCAGCGTACTGATGATACCTCACCCCATGCCCTCGGATGATCTCACCCAGCGGTTTCATGTAGATATTAAATAGCAGGGGGGAGAGGACCGACCCCTGAGGCACCGCACAAGGGAGAGACCTCGGAGTCAACCTCTGACCCCCCACTAACACCAACTGCGACCGGCCGGAGAGGTAGGAGGAGAACCACTGAAGAACAGTGCCCCCCACTCCCAACCCCTCCAGCCGGTGCAGAAGGATACCATGGTCGATGGTATCGAAAGCCGCTGAGAGATCGAGGAGCACCAGGACAGAGGATAAACTCCTGTCCCGGGCCCGCCAGAGATCATCCATCAATGCGACCAAAGCAGTTTCCGGGCTGTAACCGGGTCTGAAACCCGACTGCTGGGGACCTAGATAATCGGCTACTTCCAAGGACCATTGGAGCTGGAGTGCCACCACCTTCTCAACAACCTTCCCCATAAAGGGAAGGTTGGAGACTGGGCGATAGTTATTAAGTACAGCTGGGTCCAGGGAAGGCTTCTTGAGGAGGGGGCACACAAGCGCCTCTTTATAGAAAAACTCCCCTCCCCAAGGAAGCTTTGGTAATCTCCTGGACCCAGCTCCGTGTCACCTCTCTGCTGGCCGAGACCAACCAGGAGGGACACGGATCCAGTAAGCAGGTGGCGGAACTCACAGATCCAATGGCCTTGTCCACTTCATCAGGTGTCACCAGATCAAACTCTCTAGAACTGTTAGTAAACCAGTGATTATGTCATGGAGCCTATACTGGTCAAGACAGGGGGTGGCTATCCCAGAGTATTAACTCAGTTCAATGAGATATCAACTATTATTTTATTGGCAGGCATTCTCTATCAATAATTTATTATTGAAGTGATTCGTCTACATTGTAATCTTTCCCATTTTACAGGTAAAAAGAGATTTAATTGTCCCAGGCTCTGCTCTCATGCAGTTCTACATGTTGCTTTTACATGCTGACTTGCTTAGTGAAAAATTTAAAAAAACCCTCTGGAATATTCTTTCCATTTACCCCTCATCCCAGGTCAGAGCCAATAGGAGTACACAAATATGGTCACAAGTAAAGCTACATTATCCAGAGTGCAATCTTGCTACATTTCCCCTAATGCATGTCTTAATACAAGCTAACTATTTCTCTCTGTGTTTACAGTACAGAACTGATTCTGTTGGTGCCAGTCCATGGGCACCACCATCTTGTTTTTGCTTCTGTACATGTGAAGAATCCAAGTTTTTAGCACTTCACATGCATGCACATGATGGGGCCACGAGTCAGATTTTGTAGATAAATTACAGCCCGCGTGGACTATAATAAATCAAATCTGGAGGCGATGGATTAAGTTACAGAAACGGCTTTCAAACGAAGTTACTTTTATTAAGAAAAACAATAAAAATAGCTAATGCCTTTCACAGGCAAGTTCTATGCGTGTTACATCTTTGAAGACTAAGAAAGAAGATGGATTCTTCCAAAGAAGAAAGGAAGTGATGCTTGTATGACAGGCAGGATTTTACATCATAATGGGCGGAGCTAACTAACATACACAGTGTTAACTAATTAATTACTGAATGTCTCTGGGGCTGGCAATACACAGCGTGATAATATGCACACAGCCACATGGCATGGAAGGCAGGAAACCAACAGTAAGGTAAATTAGATCCACCCCTGCACAGATATCAGTAGATATTGGACACTGATGAAGTAGGAGAATCACAATATAACAGTTCCTCAATTCTCATACCCACAATCAATTGAAAGGATTTAGTGGTCATCGGTACTGAAGGCTTCTGAGAGACAAAATTTGGGCTATTGAACTCCCTATATCCTGAGCCCCTCCAATGCTTGTAAATAAGACCTAACCATTATGGTTGCATCCTACACCTAGTCCTGAATTTTTATTTTAAAAAGTAACAAGATAATCTATTCCATCTAGGGATCATTGTAATGGTAGCCCATCTATTTTATGAATACTTTTCTCTTTAAAAAAAAAAAAGGTTGGTGACCAATAAACATTTGTGCAGCGGTGCACTATAACTTCTTCAAATTAGCAATATAGAAACATAGAAGATTGATGGCAGAAAAAGACCTCATGGTCCATCTAGTCTGCCCTTATACTATTTCCTGTATTTTATCTTAGGATGGATATATGTTTATCCCAGGCATTTTTAAATTCAGTTACTGTGGATTTACCAACCATGTCTGCTGGAAGTTTGTTCCAAGCATCTACTACTTTTTCAATAAAATAATATTTTCTCACGTTGCTTCTGATCTTTCCCCCAACTAATCTCAGATTGTGCCCCCTTGTTCTTGTGTTCACTTTCCTATTAAAACACTTTCCTCACGAACCTTATTTAACCATTTAACATATTTAACGTAACAAATGATAGAGGGAGATACAGTACAAAGAAAAACTCAGACTTTAAGAATAAATACAGCAGTTTGGGACTTTTTCATAAATTTATGTAGGAGATATACAGGTGGGTGGGTGTTAAATTATTATTTTACTGAGTTGAAAACAGGAATTTTTTAAAAAAAAAATCTAATTCACATGAAAATTTCACTCATTCTTATCTAAGCTTCTTGGTCATATATGATATATACTGATATAGCTTATGTTGCAAATATTCATTTTTACATTTGATGATCATGGCATATATACCATATTCACACAGAGAGACACCATAACCAACAATGTAGATACAAAGTTTACTGCAATTCATAGATACTTATCCTCTTATCACACCATAGAACATGAATTGCTGTGGTTCAGCCAACTGCTCTTTAGCTAGTTACAAGAAAAGCTGCTTTTATCAAAGTATTACAGAAAAGTTCAGCTTCAAACAGACGGAAAGGAGAGAATTTAATCTTTGATAAACATAAAGCAGTCTTTAATTCAGTTCATTGTTGTTCTATTTTGTCAGCACTTTGGATTTCTATTGCTTCCTATTCCTGTTGCCATTGTTCAAACACTTATCAGTATACAGCATACTAAGGATTAATCTAATATTATTTTGAATCATTTTTAAAATGCTTGTTGGCAGACATGCTGTTTATTTCTGAATGAGAAATATTCATAATACTTCCCAGCTCTGATCATCACCCCAAAGAAGACTATCCCAAAGGAATAAATAATTACCAATAATTACAGAATATTTTAAATTTATAATAAAAGATAAGAATAACGAAAGTAAAAAAACAGGTTAAATCTTTCTAACTTTGGGGGAAAGTGACAGTAGATAAAAAAGGAATATATATTTTGGTAAAATGCTAAGGAAATCATACTTTTCTCTGCATTTTAACACCAATGAATAATCATTTTTTTGTATAATGTTTTATTTATAATGCCTAAATTAGAAATGTATGGATCCTTAATTTTTAACACTGGATACTTAATTTAAGGTATTAATGTGTGTCTTATACATCGAATGCAGTTGGGTGGCGGGCAGCAGCAGCCTCTTTTCCATAGTCTGGTGACAGCGGGTGGTTATCATTATAGGGACAGAGGCTGGCCTGGAAAAAGAAAAGGCAAGAGAGGTGGTGGAGGGGGGGGAATTGAGGGTCATTTAGGGTGAAAGGTGCGTAGAGTGGTGGGCTACAGAGAAGTATCACAGTCAGGTTTTCAGCTGGAGCCAGGAAAAGAGGAGGAGCTGCTTTGGCCTTTCAGAGATGCGGAGCCAGGCCTTTGTTATCTGGCAATGCAACGAGTCACTCTCAGAGGTGGATGCCGCCAGCATAGGAATTCTGGGAGCTGAAGTCTTAAAATTGTCAAGTTAGAAGACCCTGGGTTAGGGGTTAGGGGTTCAAGGGTCTTCAAACCTGGCAAGTTTAAGGCTTGTGGACCTCAACTCCCATTTATGAGCTAGAATGACTAAAGGAGGAATTCTGGGAGTTGAAGTCCACAGGTGTTGAAGCTGTCAAGTTTGAAGTTTGTAAAAAGTGTACATGCTTTTAAAAAGTGTACATGCTTTTAAAAGGTATACAGTACATGGTTGTAAAAAGTATTCTGCTACACTGGTATTTTATACATCTTTGAGAATTTATTGGATTTTAAATACCAATTGTATATAGTTTTATTTTAAAAATCTTTTAAATTATAATTTAATGTAAATTTTAAATGTGGCTTTGCTAAAGCCGGGGTGGCACAGCAGGTAGGGTGTTGTACTGCAGGCCACTGAAGCTGACTGTAGATCTGAAGGTCAGCAGTTCAAATCTCATCACTGGCTCAAGATTGACTCAGGCTTCCATCCTTCTGAGGTGGGTAAAATGAGGACCCGGATTGTGGGGGCAATATCCTGGCTCTGTTTAAAAGTGCTATTGCTAACATGTTGTAAGCCGCCCTGAGTCTAAGGAGAAGGGCGGCATAAAAATCGAATTAAATAAATAAATAAATAAGTAAGTAAATAAGTAAATAAGTAAATAAGTAAATAAGTAAATAAGTAAGTAAGTAAGTAAGTAAGTAAGTAAGTAAGTAAGTAAGTAAGTAAGTAAATAAATAAATAAATAAATAAATAATAAAATTTATTAAACAATATAATACTACACCATTTGGTTCAGAATACTTTCTTCCTTGTTTTCCTCCTCTAAAATCTAGGTGCGTCTTATACACCGATGCGTCTTATACACCGAAAAATATGTTAGTTGGTGGAATAGCAAATTGTATTCATTGTGCAGAAATTGTAAGTCCCACTCTATGCTTTATACCATCAATCTATTATTTTTCAGGAACTGAACAGTAGAATGATAAAAATTATAATTTTGCCCCAAAGGTGTTGAGATAACTTTTGTAGGTATTCTTATTCCAGTAATACTTATAATCCTTTGTTTCTCTTCTTAAATTTAAGAAGGGACTTTTTGGTCAAGCTGAAAAGAAGTGGCTGAAACCACTTGATCGATGTGTAACTTAAAATCCAAAGGTCAACTATGAAAAACTGATTAAAAGGAAGCCGCATGTGAACTATAGCAATCAACAGATAATTCAGTAGGATGACTTTTTTTTTCTTCCTCAAACTTATATTCTTTTCTTCTCCTAGGTTTCCATTATTATTATTCCTAGACAGTATTGTATAACCATGCCTGGCATATTTGGAGGACATTAACATAAGAAGATAACATAAACAAATTAGGACAATGATGAAAACAAATAATAGTTAGTGCCACTTATATTTGATGTCAGAATGTCCTTCTTTGGAAAACATAGCCACAATTTTTTTGTTTTGTTTTAATTTTCATTCGTGGGAAAATTATGCTGTTTGATCTTCAGTTCAAGTAATTGTTAGGTTTGCTGCTGGTATGCTTGCTTATTGTGAATTTCAAATAATAATTTAAATAGTGTGTAATTGAAACAGAAATATTTTTTTCCAAAATTAAACGATGTGAACATTTATCATTTAGAAATTCATTATTTGTATATTGAACAACTTTAATAATCCTTGGAAAATGCAAACTAGATTCTGATTTTTCTTTTGGAAGGGAGGTATTGAATTGAAATGTCGATAAGAATTAAACAGCTTTTTTCCAAATCAACTCCTGATATTTCTTTATGATATGGAAATCTAATAAAGCTTTTCTATCGGGAAAGCCATGTAAAACAAAGAGAGTATACTAGTGAATAAATTGAAGTATTGTTTTAAATTATTATATATGGGGATTATATTCCCCAATACAATCATACACAGATTCTGAGCAGCTCAACATGGGACTATGTTCTATAAAATCACACTTTTCTGTGCATTTTTAAGTCTAAATGATTGATTATTTTTTTGCCTAAATGTTTTGTTTATAATAGCGCCAGCGACTTACCGCCGGCAGCGTTTGTCGGAGGGTTGGGGGAGACACCGGACTCCCCATGGCGGCTGCCATTTTGTTTTCGGCCGAAATCTCGCGAGACGAGATTTCGGCCGAGAGTCAGGTCTACATGGCCTGACATGCTGCGTGGTCCGGGCGGGGCTTGCTGGCCCTATTTAAGGGCTCGCAGGCCCTGGGCCAAGCCTGTTCGCCCGGACTCACAGCCTGAGCAGACACGCGGCTGTCTGCTCCTGGAGCCTTGACGGCCGTCAATTCGGCAGCCTCGTCGGAGGCTTGGCAGCGGTTCGGTGTGAGCTCCTCGTGGGAGCTCTCTTCAGCGCCGAGGCCTGCGGTCTGCCCCTGTTTGCGAGGCTATCGGGCAGCAACTGTTGTTTGGTGTGAGCCCCTCGCCCCCTATTAACTTATCCCCTCGTGTCGGGGGGATCGCGAGGGCCGCGGGGGGTGCTTTGCATGTGGTGGTGGGGGTAATCAGTAGTGCGCTTCCCCCCTTGGCAAGGCCAGTAACGGCTGCTTGAGGCCGCCATTTTGGGCGGCCTCGTGGCGCGGTGGCATTGTCGGCTCCTCTGCCTCATCGGAGGCCAGAGGTTAGCTGCCAGAGGCAGTTCTCCTTCGGCTTGGGGGGTCAATTTATAGCTAATTCCATGGTGTAATGGTTAGCTCTCCTGACTTTGAATCTAGCGATCAGGGTTCAAATCCTGGTGGAACCACCTTTGGGCTCCCTTTCGTGGGTAGCAGCCCTACTACTCCTCCCCTGCCTTCATAGGCAGCGGTTTTCTTTTGGGGCCGGGGCCTTAGCGGCCTTGGCCCCTGGTTCAAAAAATAGAAAAGCACACACATGCAATGAAATTGAATCATACATACATAAATGAATAAATAATTAGTTATTTTTCAAGATAAATAAATAAATAAACCCAAAGGGGGATTGGATGCTGCAGCCTGGTGTTGGTGCTCTGCGTTGCAGGGTTGCAGGTTCGAGTCCCGCTGTGGGTATGGCCCCTAGGGGTTGTCCAGCCCCGGCTGGTGGTGACCTTGCCAGGCCCCGTGGGACTGTGTATACCCAGGGTGCCTTGTATACCTTTTGGGGCAGTTGAGGTCGTAACACATTCGACCTCCGTTGCACTCCTTCCTTGGCCCGGGCGGGCCTTTGTCCCGCCGGGTTTCGGGGGTGAGTGCAATGGTTTGGGGTCTCCGGTGGGCACCTGTAATCAGGTGTGGTCCCCACCGGTTACAGCTGCCCTCCCTCGGGCTCCTGCGGCGGCTTTTCCGTTGAGGCCCGGGGTATCTAGGGCGGGTTGCTGGACCCTGCCAGCTTCGGCTGCTATGGCCCTGGCCCCAGTGATGGCTTACCCATCAGGCCTGGGGGTGTTCAGTGTAGGAGCTTTATGGTTTGGGCAGTCCCCAGTTGGGGCTCCCATGCCGCTTTCGTTTGGCCTGGGTCTAGGACGGGGAAGGACCGGATGGGTGGGGGTCAGGCGATGCAGCCCCCGCCTGCTGGGGGTAATGGGCCCCAGTTCAATTAATCTTGTTCTTAAGGGTTGGTTAAAAAACTACCACCCTCGCGAGAGAGTGGACGCTCTTCTGCTAGGTTTCCTGAGGGGTTTGGGATCCCTTACAGGGGGGTTAGGACAACCTTGTTTGACAACCTTGGTTCGGTTGTGGGGCATGACGGCATCGTTAGGGAGAAAATAAAGAGGGAGGCACGAACGGGCGAGTGGTGAATGTTGTGGATTCACCACTTGTCTTCTCCATAAAGGGAGTCAGTGAATGATTTCATTCCTGACGACCTTTGTTCAGTCCGGGACGCATCCTTTGATGTGGCCGTGGCCATAGTTAGGGAGTGTGGGGTCGGAGCACTTATGGGTAAATGCGACATTAAGTCTGCATTCCGGCTCCTCCCCATTTACCCAGATGGCTCCGGGCTCTTGGGCTTCCTCTTTGAGGGCGGTTGCTATGTAGACAGGGCTTTACCTTTGGGTTGCTCTGTCTCATGCTCTCTTTTGGTGAGCTTTAGCACCTTCTTGGAGTGGGCGCTCAGGAGGCGCAGTGGTCTGGGCTCGGTCGTTCACTACCTTGATGGATTCTTGATGATGGGGCCTGCGCGTTCAGAGCAATGTTTTGCTCTAAGGCTGGACTTCGAAGCCCTTTGCGCTCTGTTAGGGGTGCCTTTGGCCTCTGAGGGGACCAAGGGCCCCGCCACCAAGATTACCTTCCTCGGTATTGAATTGGACTCCGTGGTGCAATCTTCTAGATTGCCCCTGGACAAGTTGACTAAAATAAGGGATAACCTTGGTACGTTTCTGGGCTGCAGGAAGGTCACTCTTCGGCAGCTCCAGGAACTAGCTGGGATACTTATTTTGCCCGCCAGGTCGTGGTGCCGGGCAGGGTTTTTTCTAGGAGGTTATATGCTGCGATGAAGGGGCTCCGTTTGCCCCATCATCGTACCCGCTTATGTGCAGGGGTCTGGGCTGACCTCTGCATGTGGCGGGAGTTCTTAGAAAGTTTTAATGGGTTGTCTTTTTGGAGGCAAGAGCTTCTTTTGGAAGCTGAATGGCAGTTGTGTTCTTATGCTGCAGGGACCTGTGGCTTTGGGGTTGTGTTAGGTGACCAGTGGTGCTGGTCTGCGTGGCCTCCAGAAGGGAGGGCCTCTTCATCGGTTTAGGATTTGACCTTTTTGGGAACTCTTCCCCTTGATAGTGGCCCTAGAGCCTTGGGGTGAGCAGTTTAGGGGCAAGACTGTGCATTTTGGTGTGACAGCCTTGTGGTTGTCCACGTTGTGAACGCCTTGTCCTCTAAGGGTGACAGGGTCATGCGGCTTGTCCGCCATTTTGTGCACAGGTCCTTGTACCTGAACACATTGTTTTTGGCTAGGCATGTCCCCGGGTTAGATAACAGGGTTGCTGACGCCTTGTCCCGTGGTCAGTTGTCCCGGTTTCGGACCCTGGCCCCGTGGGCATGGGTGTCGCCAGAGGTTTTTTCCTGTCCACCTTTGGAGCCTGGGTGGGCTCCTGGGCAGTGGAGAGTAGAGGCTTGCTGGGCTACGGCACTCTCGGGAGTGTCTGGCACTCTGGGGGGCTTAGCAGCAGGCAGGTGAAGAGTTTGGGGATTGCAGGCAGTATACGGGTTACCCCTATAGCTGGCCTGCCCCAGTTGTGTACTTGGCCATATTTGTGTCCAGCTTAGGCAGCGGGGCCTTTCAGTTAGGACTATTATGGTCCAGGTTGGCCGGCTTCGCCTTTTGTCTAAGGCGGGGGCGGGGTTGATTTACGGTGACTTCCGCATTGTGACGGTGCCGGAAGGTTGGGCCAGGGCCTTATCGCAGGCCGCCAGGTCATTTTGTGCCTTCCACCTCATTACCTCAGTTAGGTGGGTGCTAGTATGTAGGGTTTGGCCAGGCCAAGTATGGATCCCGCCATTAGGGAACGCTCGTTCTCGAGAGGCGCTGCCACTAGTGCGGTAACGGCGGTCTCGATACGGAGGATTCGGGGAAGTCGACCGCTGGCGGTCAACGGCCTATTTTAGGGTACGAACGGCCTGTTGAGGGTCCGGGGTAAGATCTTAGGCCAGGTTCCCCTTTGGTCCCCTTCTATTCAACCCCGCCAGGATGCGACCGAGGGTGTTGCTTTGGGTCATGAGCGCTCCAAGACCACTCAGCAACAAGGTACCGTCGGGGGTGGGGACCCTGCCGTCGTGACGGCTGGGTCCTTGTTGTCTGGCGGGGGAGACGGGGTGTGCAGTGGGACGGGCGTTTCTACCGCTATTGCTGGGAGGGCGGCATCCCATTGCTGCACCCAGTTGGTCCTGGGAGGGCGGCATCCCATTGCTGCGCCCAGGTGGTCCGGGGAGGGCAGCATCCCATTGCTGCGCCCAGGCGGTGCTGGGAGGGCGGCATCCCATTGCTGCGCCCAGTCGGTGCCAGGGGCGGCACCCCATTGCTGCGCTCAGAGGTGTGCTGGGAGGGCGGCATCCCATTGCTGCGCCCAGTTGGGGCTGGGAGGGCGGCATCCCATTGCTGCGCCCAGTCGGTGCCAGGGCGGCATCCCATTGCTGCACTGGGATGTGTGCTGGGAGGGCGGCATCCCATTGCTGTGCCCAGTTGGTGCTGGGAGGGCGGCATCCTATTGCTGCGCCCAGTTGGTGCCGGGGCGGCATTCCATTGCTGCGCCTGGATGTGTGCTGGGAGGGCGGCATCCCATTGCTGCGCCCAGTTGGTGCCAGGGGCGGCATCCCATTGCTGCGCCGGAATGTGTGCTGGGAGGGCGGCATCCCATTGCTGTGCCCAGTTGGTGCTGGGGCGGCATTCCATTGCTGCACCTGGATGTGTGCTGGGAGGGCAGCATCCCATTGCTGCGCCCAGTTGGTGCTGGGAGGGCGGCATCCCATTGCTGCGCCCAGTTGGTGCTGGGAGGGCGGCATCCCATTGCTGTGCCCAGTTGGTGCCGGGGGCGGCATCCCATTGCTGCGCCTGGATGTGTGCTGGGAGGGCGGCATCCCATTGCTGCGCCCAGTTGGTGCTGGGAGGGCGGCATCCCATTGCTGTGCCCAGTTGGTACTGGGAGGGCTGCATCCCATTGCGGCGCCCAGGTTTTGGGTCTTGCACCTCGGTGGCAAGGACCTGTGTGGGCCTGGGGGTCTACTTTAGTTCTGCCAGGCTCGCGAAGCCTGCGGTGGCTTCGCACTGTGCGGCACTCCATGCAAGTGGTGCGGTCGAGATCCTCCCGGGGATCGCTTGGTGGGACGCCATTTCCCTTAGGGCCCTTCACCGGGTTAGACGGGGAGTTATTAAGGCCCTGGGTACTGTAGTCAGAGAGTTAGGCGGGGTGGTAGTGGCCCATCCCCGCATCACCATAGATCAGCTGTGGCTTTCCCTGGCTGCTGGTCTTCCTCTGTCAGAACAGAGGAACACCATTTTTCTTACAGGACCTGCAGTGGTCTCTGCGTGAGCTGGCGCAGTTAAAGGGGGGAGTCGGGGGGCCAAGATAGAGATCTGACCCCCGCTCCGTGGCAGGTTAGGGGCGGAAAACTGGGTGGTGGTTTAGCAACTGCGCGTTCTCCCTTGGGCATCTTTGGGGATGATTGACAGGTTCTCTCCAAGCTTGTGGTGGAAGCGACCTGAGCAGTTGGGGGGAACCTGTCTTTGGGTCCCGCACCTTGAAGTCCCCGGGTAGGGGTTAGCCGGCGGGACCCCCCTCATGCAAGTGCATGGCAGGGTCTCAGGTGAGGGAGTGGTCCCTCACCTGGACTAGCATCGAGATACGCCCATATGTTGCCCAGGAATGTTTATTGCTACGTCATTTCCGCCCCGGAAGTATTTGTTTGACCCTGCAGGTCCATTGTTTGGGTCATAGTTAGTTATGTGGTTATGCTAATTTATTTAAATTAAATTATGCTAATTTATGTTAATAAAAATGACCCAGTTTTAAATCCAGCTCTTGTGTCCGTGTCGTTACTCCGTCTCTTCGACAATACCTAAATTCAAAATGTATGGGTCTGCTTAATTTAACCGTCTCCTGAAGACTGCAGGGAAGGGGGAATTCCTCGTCTCCATGCCCCCCCGCTGCCAGCCAGCATCTCCCAAAGGCTGCAAGCCTGGGTAGAAATTTTTCAGGCCAGCAGCCCCATCCTGCCACCAGCCAATGCCTCCCAAAGGCTGTGGGGAAGGAGGGGACAGGGCACCTGGCTAGAAGCTTTCTGGGCCCATGGCTCTCTCCTGCCACCAACCCGTATTTCCCACAGGCTGCGGAGGCAGGTGAGGGAAGAGGGTAGCCCAGCTAGCAGCTTTTCGGGCTGGTAGCCCCCTCCCACTGCCATCCACCATCTCTCAAAGATGGCAGAGACAATTGAAAATGGCTGCTTTAACATGCCCACTTGTTCTTTGGCTCTCTGCACAGTTGAGCCCATATGGGCATTCTTATTTGGCTGGTTTCTGCATACGCAGAAGCAAAAAATGCCAAAAATTGGTGAAATCTCACATGAGATTTGGCTTCCGCAGATGTGCTCCCAAGGCATTCTGGTAGTGCTACCAAAAAGCAGCCCTCACTGGGGCTGAGCATTGGAAAGTGAAAATGGCATCATTGACATTCACAGGGTCCCAGCACTGGAAGGGAGAAGGAAAGGAGACCCTCTAGAGCAAAGATCTTCAAACTTGGCAACTTTAAGACTTGTGGACTTCAACTCCTCCTTTCGCTCCATGTGCGACAAGGGGGAGAATCGGAACAGGCAGACCAAGAGCAGAAGTTGGGGAAAAGAAAAAAAAAGATTGATGCTGCTTTTTCCTTTGGCTGCATGGAAGGAAAGAAGCAGTAGAATTTTTTCTTTCCTTCAACTCCTGCTCTCAAGCTGCCTGTCCCAATGCTCCCCATTGCCGCACATGCAAGTGCAAAAGCAAATTGAGAGGAAAGCTTTCACTCTGGAAAGCTTGCTGCATGTTTGGAGCTTCTTGGATTGCTGAGGGGGAGAGAGAATGCACAGTAGAAGCTATCTCCATTCCTTTCCTTCCTCATAAGTAAGAGAAGCCCCGAAACATGTGAAGATGACTGGGGTCCTTGCTGCAGATTCGCAGCTTCTCTGATGGCTGAGGAAGGAAGGGAAGGAGCGGAAGAACCTATCTCTATTCCCTAGGCTGCTTGGGGGGCCCTGCCATCCACTGGGCAATTTTTTTGCCTCCGAGGCTTCAGGGAAGCTTTCATGAATCCTATGGAGTGCAAAAAACAGCACAACGGCAAATCAAAATGCATTTTCCCAAACTTCCAGTGTGTCCATTGGAGGATATTTTTGCCTCTGGGGCTTTAGGGATCGCTAAAGCATCTGCAGAGTGAAACAGCCTTTCTCAAGGCCAAAAGTTAACTGGCCAGTGTGCACATGTGCGCTGGAGCTGACATAGGGCAAAGCCTCACCTGTCCTCCGATATGGCTCCACATGCCACCTGTGGCACACATGCCATAGGTTCACCATCCATGGTTCTAAAGTATTTAGATAATAAAGTTGAAAAAAAGTGAACAACATTTTTACAGAACTAAAGATACATTGAGGGTAGGTGTGACAAGGAATAGCTGAGAGGGGACGGCCCAGGCGAGGCACCCCTGATGTGAGTGACATTGAGTTGGCCATGCCCACCCAGTCGCATGACCATTAAACCTCACCCACTCAGTCCCATGACCATGAGGCTATGACTACCATCACATGACCATCAAGCCACGGCCACAATTTTTTACCGGAAGTAAAAAAAATTAGAACCCATCACTGCCTGACAACACTGACATATGACAGTCACCAACTCTTTTCACTTTTAAGAAAGCTCTTAAGCCCTGATTTTCTCTTAGGAGACAATTGAGTAAGCGTCCCCTTTAGATAGTTCCACAATATTCTTTTTCTGAAATGTTTAGCAGTCTCCTATTACTCAGTGAAGTAATAATAAAACACATGAAAGCACAAAGATTCCAACTTTTCTGTTCACTACCTCCATTACATCCCCAATGCTGTCATAAATTTAGCAAAGCCACATTTAAAATTTACATTAAATTATAATTTAAAAGATTTTTTAAATAAAACTACTGTATATAGAATTGGTATTTAAAACCCAATAAATTCTCAAAGATGTATAAAAGATTTAAAAGATTTTTTAAATAAAACTATATGCCATTGGTATTTAAAACCTGTTAAATTGTCAAAGGTGTATAAAGATATTTCAAATGTATGTTGGAAATGTAAATATAAAGAAGGACCTTTGTAGCATTTTCGGTAGACTTATAATAAGGCAAAGAAATACTGGGGGTTGGTTCATAATTCAATGCAGAAAATTCTTAAGAGAAATATAATATGCTTAATAAGATTATTAATAAAAATGATATGAAAAAAGTTCAATAAAACTAATGGAATTGATAAGGAGCAACATTTTTGTTCAGATAAAGGGCTGCATACAGCATATGCTGTTCTAAACGATATTCACAAGTGTAAAAGGAAATGTAATGAATGCAATGTTTTTATATTACTGCCCAATTTTCATCTCCCAAATTATGTGAAAAGGAATTGACTTGTATATAGGCATCTACAGTGTTCAGAATTTTGCAATGTCATCCACAACTCAATGAAGAAGCATATTTATGTTTATACTGAGAAAAATACACAGCAGTTTATTTCTAAAAAGGTTATATAGATACAAAAATGTGCTATACTAAAATGTTTCTAAAATCTGCAATCACATAAAGTAGAAAATGAAATATGCAATTGTACTGTATATAGTGGGAAATGAAAGTGTGCTTATATATAACAGGACAAAATGCCAGAAATAGGCATATGCATTTTTGTGCAGTTCATTTTGTTGCGGAAATAGGTTGAAATAAACTTAAAATTAGGAAAAAGGAGAATAAGATGAAACTCAAAAGGAAAGGTTTTGTTTTTTAACCTCTATAATATTTTTCAATGTGGTTATTTTATATACATTTTCAGTTGTTTTTGTTCAAACATATCATGCTTCTTCTCTGGTAATATTACATTACTATCCAGAGCATACAAAACATTTGCTAGACCAATTCTTGAATAGAGCTCATCTGTTTGGAATCCACACGGTGTACAGTGATACCTCACCTTACAAACGCCTCATCATACAAACTTTTCGAGATACAAACCCGGGGTTTAAGACTTTTTTTGCCTCTTCTTACAAACTATTTTCACATTACAAGCCCACCGCCGCCGCTGGGATGACTCGCCTCCGGACTTCCATTGCCAGCGAAGCACTTGTTTTTGCGATGCTGGGATTCCCCTGCAGCATTGCAAAAACACAGAAGTCCAGAGATGGGGTTTCCTCAGGGGAATCCCAGCAGCGCAAAAACGGGCGCTTTGGCTGGCAAAAGGGGTGAATTTTGGGCTTGCACGCATTAATCGCTTTTCCATTGATTCCTATGGGAAACATTGTTTCGTCTTACAAACTTTTCACCTTAAGAACCTTGTCCCGGAACCAATTAAGTTTGTAAGACAAGGTATCACTGTACTGGACATTAATACAATTGAACGTGTACAGAGATATTTCATGAGAAGAATCCTCCACTCATAACATAATATCTTATGCCATCAGACTTGAAATTCTGGGCTTAGACAATTTAGAAATACACTACCTTTGGTATGACCTAAGCGTAATTCATAAAATTATCGGCTAGAATATCCTACCTGTCAATGACTACTTTGGCTTCAGCACAACAATTCACAAGCACACAGTAGATATAAATGTAAAGTGAACCGCTCCAAATTCGATTGCAGAAAATACAACTTCAGCAACAGAGTGGTCAATATCTGGATTTCACCTTAGTTAAAGTCTAACCTTAGATTTTCTACTATTGACCTTACACCATTCCTAAGAGGTCTCTACATGTTTTTTTGCTGAATTTGAAAATTAAGGGAGACTAGGATAGATCTATTTTGGCCTTATTTTGGCCTCATCAGCTAGCCATACCCACTGGGACTTGAACCTGCAACCTTTGCCTTGTAAGGCAGAAAATTATCTGCCTTACAGGCTACAGTATCCAATCCCTTCATCTCTGCACCAGGGACGGGTTACATATTTTTGTGTCGAATCACCCTGGTGTATTGAAGGAACATCACAGCTCCTTATTTGCCTCTCGGCCCAACCCAGGGCCATTTCCAAGGCAGTTAATTTTATTGATAGCTGACAATTATATATATATATATATATATATATATATATATATATATATATATATATATATATATACACACACACATACATACATACATACACACACACACACACACACACACACACACACACACATACACATATATATATATTCTATTCCCAGTGAGGGTATGGCTAGCTGCCGAGGCCAAAATAAGGCTGAAATAGATCTATCCTAGTCTCCCTTAACTTTCAAATTCAGCCAAAACATGTGACACACACATATACGTCAAGCATTTAGTTAAATATTTGCTTGACAAAATAAATACATAAAATAAATAGAATTCATATTTTGTTTGTAAAAATTCATGTCGTTAGGCCTAGCCGCTAAGGAACCAAATGAAGATAAGATTCAGGGGATACTTGAAGAGGCAGCACAGCCTAATGGTAGAAGCCATGGAAAGAAAACATTTTCAAAGAGACTTTGCCTTAATTGATTTTCTGTAACTCTCCCTGGCAAAGTTATATTTGCAGTTTTAAAAATTATGTTTGTTTATAAAGAGGGATTTTTGTAAGATGAATGGTTCTTGCTTCTTTTGTATATCAGCATCTTGTGGGTTTGCTAATAAAAATTACAACCAGAAATATAATAAATAGCACTGCTATGTGAAAAGCATTACCCAAAATACCTTTTGATCTTAATTATATCAGATGTCCACATTTCTTAGTATTGTTCTTCATAGTAACCTGTCCTCTCAATCAAAGACTCTTCACAATATGATTACAGATACCAGGTCTTTCATCAGTATGTTAAATAGTTTAAATAATTTAAAATTAATTTTAATATATTGAAATCGTTATTTATCAAATGTATGTTGCCAATCCCACTGAAGGCAAACATGACAAGTAATCAAATCTTACTTCATACTCTCTTGCCATTCCTATGTGAAATTTTGCAAGATTTCTATGTAAATTATTGTTATCTCTCCATGGTTCAGAGTAAGAAGATGGAAATAATGTTAGATGTGTTGGTCTTTCATGATTTTGGTAAGAATATGAGAACTGCTGAGGCTAGTTTTGCAGTTTTGTAAAAACTACAAGTAGTTTTGTAAAAAAACTACAAGGAAAGACTGTCTGGACAAGGAAAGATTACCATCCCCTACAAAGCTCCACATATTTTTTTATCCTTTCTGTTTAATTATGTACTCCTTTAATCCTTATTATCCTAGTTAAAAATCAATACAACTTACTTTACCCTTTTTAAAAGAAAAAAAATCTGTATGCTGTTGGAAAACAAATTAAAATGAAATAACTTCCTATGATGAGTTATGCTTAGGGAAGTTAATAAAGAAAATATATTGTTATAATGATAGTAATATTAGCTCTCTCCATCAGTCAATAAAAGCACTCTGGAAAGTTAAAAAGCCAAATGAATATATAAGTCTTTTCTTAAATTAGCATGTATAAAATATTAGGGCTTAACCTCAAATTGGTTTTTGTTGAGCAATTTTTCCCCCTGCTTATCAACAGTCTTGCTTTCTTACTCCTGGCAAAGTCATTTAATGCTGTAATGGCTATTTTGCTTGCCAACATCCTTTATATAGTGTTCTATGTCATACATATGGGTCTAGGTTCATAGAATAACGCCGGCTGACTCACCGGCCCCACGGCGATGTTGCTGAAGGGCCGGGCAGACTCGGACCCTTCAGATGGCGGCCGCCATCTTGTTTTCGGCCGAAATCTCGCGAGACGAGATTTCGGCCGGGAATGCCCTGCCCACGTGGCTGGGCATGACGTCGGGTCCGGGCGGGGCCTGCTGGCCTTATTTAAGGGGCAGCAGGCCGGGAAACAGCCTTTTCGCCCGGACCTGGTAGCCTGAGCAGACACTTGTTTGGTGCTGCTCGGCCGCCATTTTAGTCTCCCTCGTGTTGCGGCCGCCATTTTGTGGCCTGCCGAGGGGGCGAAAAGTGCTGTGCTCGTTGCGCAACGAGGTTTATCCGGAGTCCTTTTCCTTGCAAGACGACGTTGTGGCCTTATTCCTCTTCACTGCAGCAGTCTTCAGGATCCCCCTCGGGCCCGAGGGGGACTGGTAACCTCCTCCCGGCTGGGAGGAGGGCGTGGTGGGGGGTGTTTGGTCTGGGCCCCCGGTCTTGGGAGGTTGTTGTTCCCGGATTGCAGGCCTTGGAGGCCTGCCTGCGCAGGGAGGCTTGCCATTAGTAGTGATATATTTAACAATAAATACTGTGTTAATATAAATATAATTGTAAGTATTATACCCAATAAAGGGGTTGAGGGGGTAGCAGGGGCTCCCAGGCCCTAGGTAGGGCCCTGCGGTGGGGGAGTTGGGCCTGCCACTCGTGCTGGGGGTTTCGGCCTAGGTGGTTTTAGTGGCTCATTGCATACAAGGGAACAGTGTGATGGCTCCTAAGAAGAGGCCTGCCACTACTCCTATGGCTCCGCCAGCGGTGCGCCCCAGGAGGGCCCTTAGGCCTTCGGCCCGGGCCCGGGCCAGCAGGGAGGGGACTGCGGGGGTGGTCCCTGACCAGGGGGGGGTGGTCTCGTTGCCTCCTGCCCCTCAAACTGATTTTTCTCCTGCTATGTCTTGGGCCAGGGTGTTGGAGAGGCTCGATGAGCTCGAGCAGTGGAGGAGCGGTGCAGTCCCCGGAGCGTCCAGCGATCAAGTGCCCGCGGCGTTGGGGAGAGATCCGGCGGCGGCCCAGGCTGGGCAGCCGGCTCCGTTCGGACGGCAGGCCCCTGCAGGGCCGATGGCGGCTTTCCCGGGCCCCGCACCATTGGGCCCCCCGTGGATGTCTTCAACCCCGTACGGGGCAGGTGAGGCTGCACCACACAACACATCCCTGTCTTTTCTTCCTCCCCCCGCCCCGGGTTTTCCCCCGGCGGGGGTCGGGAGTGGGTCCAGCTTTTTGGGGTCCCCCGCGGGCACCTGCGGGCAGGTGTGGGCTCCGCCGGTGCCTCCTCCGGGGCCGCCGGCGGCCAGCGCTGCTCCGTTGTCTGGGACGGGTCCTGCGGGGACACCAGCGGTGCCAGGGGCTGGGGGGTGGGTTCCTCCGGCCCCTCCTGTCATGCCCCCGCTCCCGGTTTTACCCTACCCCCATGGGGCGGGTGTTTTTGGCGTGGCGGCCAACTCGGTATGGGACCCCTTTGCTTGTATTAAAGCGGGGGCCATACCGTGCGGGCTGCCGTCCACCCCTCTAGGATGCCACCTTCACCCGTCGGTCAAGGAGGCCATTTGGCGGGGCGAATACGTGGATCTTTTTTCGCTTTTGAACCGTGAGGTTCCCAAGCAGGAGAAAGAGATTGTCCCGGGGGAGAAAACGAAGAAGACCAAGGTAACGAAATGCTTCAGCTCCTGGCTGTATGCCTTTCTTACCTATGGGTCGGTTGTGATCCAACGGCAGCCGGCTATGGCCTCTGCCATGTTTAAGTATATCGACTTGATTGCCAGGGCCCACTTTGAATATAAGGGCACCATCTGGCGCCATTATGATAAGGGTTTCCGCATGAGGATGTCGGTGGAGCCTAACTTGCCATGGGATATGGTGGTCCCGGACCTGTGGTTCCGGGCCACGCATATGTCCGGGAAGGAAGGGTGTGAGCGCACGGATAGTGGGCACTTTATGGAGGAGGAGCCTGGCGCGGCTTCGCCGGCCAAGGCGACTCCTGGTGTGGCTGGCAAGGGGGCCTCGCCCGCTTGTCATGAGTTTGCTGCAAAGGGGGCGTGTTTTCGTCCCTTTTGTAAGTACAAGCATGCCTGCGGGAATTGTGGGGGGTCCCATGCAGCTTCAGTCTGTCCCCGCCCCAAGAAAGGGGCGGAGAAGAAGGGCGGGGGTCCAGGAAAACCTCCCCCACCAACTGGGGGAAAAGGGGCCCAGTCCAATTAGGGTGTCTGTGCTAGAGGGTTGGTTGTTCGACTACCACCCTCGCCCGAGAGCTGAGTTGCTCTTGAGGGGCTTCTCCGAGGGATTTAGGATCCCTTATGTGGGTATTAGGAGGGCCTTCATGTCCGACAACCTCAGGTCGGTTGTCGGACATGAAGACATTGTACGGGCTAAGATTCGAAAGGAGGTGGCTGAGGGCAGGGTCCTTGGGCCCTTCCCGGAGCCGCCCTTTCCGAATCTTCGTGTGTCCCCCTTAGGTGTGGTCCCCAAAAAGGCGAGTGGTGAATTTAGGTTGATTCACCATTTGTCTTTTCCAAAAGGGGAGTCAGTGAATGATTTCATTCCTGACGAGCTTTGTTCTGTCCGGTACGCATCCTTTGATGCGGCCGTGGCTATGGTTAGGGAGTGTGGGGTGGGGGCCCTTATGGGTAAATGCGACATTAAGTCGGCATTTCGGCTCCTCCCCATTCACCCAGGCGACTTCGAGCTGCTGGGCTTCCATTTCGAAGGTGGGTTTTACGTGGATAGGGCATTGCCGATGGGCTGCTCTATTTCCTGCTCCCTTTTTGAGAGCTTTAGTACCTTCCTCGAGTGGGTGCTCAGGAGGCGGAGTGGCCTGGGGTCCGTCGTTCATTACCTTGATGATTTCTTGATGGCCGGGCCTGCGCAATCGGAGCAATGCTTTGCTTTGATGCAGGACTTCGAAGCCCTTTGTGCTCAATTGGGGGTGCCTTTAGCCTCCGAGAAGACCGAAGGCCCTGCCACCAGGATTACCTTCCTTGGTATTGAATTGGATTCAGTGGAGCAATCTTCCAGATTGCCCCTGGATAAGTTGATTAAAATCAGGTCCAAGCTTGAGGCGGTCTTGGGCTGCAGGAAGGTTACTCTTCGGCAGCTCCAGGAGTTGGCTGGGATTCTTAATTTTGCCTGTCGGGTAGTGGTGCCTGGTAGGGCTTTTTCTCGCCGGTTGTATGATGCGATGAAGGGGCTAAGTTTGCCCCACCATCGTACCCGCTTATGTGCAGGGGTCAGGGCTGACCTCTGCGTGTGGCGGGAGTTTTTGGAACGTTTTAACGGGTTGTCGTTTTGGCGGCAGGAGCTTCTTTTGGAAGCGGAGCTGCAGTTGTGTTCCGACGCCGCAGGGACTTGCAGTTTTGGGGTGGTTTTAGGTGACCAGTGGTGCTGGTCGGCATGGCCTCCGGAATGGAGTGCCTGTTCATTGGTTAAGGACTTAACTTTTTTGGAGCTTTTCCCCTTAATAGTGGCCTTAGAGCTCTGGGGGGAGCAGTTCAGGGACAAGACTGTGCATTTTTGGTGTGACAATCTAGCGGTTGTCCATGTTGTGAACGCCCTGTCCTCTAAGAGTGATAGGGTGATGCGGCTTGTCCGCCATTTTGTGCACAGGTCCTTGTCTTTGAACGCCTTGTTTTTGGCTAGGCACGTCCCTGGTTTAGATAACGGGGTGGCTGACGCCTTGTCCCGTGGTCAGTTGTCCAGGTTTCGGACCCTGGCCCCGTGGGCCCGAGAGTCGCCGGAGGTGTTTCCAGCCCACCTGTGGAGCCTGGGCGGGCTCTCGAGAGCTGGAGAGACGAGGCCTCCAGGGCGATCGCCTTATCGGTAGCTCCTAGCACCCTGCGAGCTTATCAGCGTGCAGGTAAGGAGTTTGGGGATTTCAGGCTGGGTAAGGGTTACCCCCATTGCTGGCCTGCCCCGGTTGAGCACCTAGCTGAATTCTGTGTCCTGCTGAAGGGGCGTGGCCTTTCAGTTAGGACTATCAGGGCTAGGTTAGCCGGCCTCGCCTTTCTGTCCAAGGCGGGGGGGTTTGGTGAGTTTACGGGTGATTTTCGCATCCGGAGGATGCTGGAAGGTTGGGTGAGGGAGCGACAGGGGTTCCCCTCTGACGCTCGTCGGGCCCTGACGGTTCAGCAGCTGTCTCTGATTAATCAGACATTTGGCAGTCTGTGTGCCTGTCCTTACGAGGCTCGGCTGTTCAGGGCAGCGACTTGTGTTATGTTTTTTGGGGCCCTTAGGGTCAGCGAGGCAATGGCCTCCTCGCAGTCTGACGTGTCGCTCCGCGCCTTCCAGCTCGCTGATCTGACCTTTAGACAGGGGGGTGTCTCTCTTTTGGTGAGACACTCCAAGACAGATCAGTTACACAGAGGGGTTAGACTTGAACTTAGTGCAGCCACCGATAAGTCTGTTTGCCCGGTGGCTGCTTTGCAGCAATATTGTGTTTTGCGTGGGTCAGGGCGTGGGTACCTTTTTATACACCAGGATGGTTCCCCCCTGACCCGTTATCAATTCTGGGCGATAGTGTCTAAGGCTATGTCTCAGGTAGGCATGGATCCCGCCGGCTATGGAACGCATTCGTTCCGTATCGGCGCCGCCACTAGCGCGGCACTTTCTGGTTTCCCGGCCCAACGGATTCAGGAGATCGGCCGCTGGCGGTCAGCGGCATATTTGGGTTATGTTAGGCCCGCTGAGGATCCTGGGCAGGGTTTAGGCTAGGTAACCTCTCTGTGTGTGTCCTCTTCCAGGTTCGCAGTCCAGGCAGAAACCGACGGCGCTGCTGTGTGGCCACAGCATGGTCTTCTGGGCCGGCCGCTCAGCAGCCAGAAGTGCCATCGGGACCCAGCTGTCGTTGGGACGGTGGGTCAATGTTGTTTGGATGGGCCGGAGGGGTATGCGGTGGGAGGGTCTCCTACCGACTTTGCTGGGTACTCAGCATCTCAGGGCGGTACCCGGCGCTGCTGGGCGGGCGGCTACCCAGGGTCGCGCCCAGATGGGACTGGGTGGTCGGCAGCCCATAGCCGCACCCAGATGGCTGGTCTTGCACCTCGGTGGCAATGACCTATGCCTGCTTGGCGGTCTACCGTTGATCGTCCAGGCGCGCGAAGACCTGCGGCGGCTTCGCACGTTATGGCCCACCACGCAAGTGGTGTGGTCAGAGATCCTCCCAAGGATCGTTTGGAGGGACGCCATTTCCCTTAGGGCCATCCACCGGGTTAGACGCAGGGTGAATAAGGCCGTGGGAAAAACTGTCAAAGAATTAGGGGGGATTGTAGTGGCCCATCCCCTCATCACCGTAGATCGGCCGTGGCTTTACCGGGCCGATGGCGTTCACCTGTCAGAACAGGGGAACGCCATTTTCTTACAGGACCTGCAGAGGTCTCTGCGTGAGCTGGCGCAGATAGAGGGGGGAGTCGGGGGGCCAAGATAGAGATCTGACCCCCGCTCCGTGGCAGGTTAGGGGCGGAAATCTGGGTGGTTTCAGCAACTGCGCGTTCTCCCTTGGGCATCTTTGGGGATGATTGACAGGTTCTCTCCAAGACCATGGTGGGTGCTACCTGCGCACTTGGGGGGAACCTGTCTTTGGGTCCCGCTATTGAAGTCCCAGGGTAGGGGTGAGCCGGCGGGACCCCCCTCATGCGAGTGTATGGCAGGGTCTCAGGTGAGGGAGAGGTCCCTCACCTGGACCAGCATCGATTACGCCCATAGTTGCCCAGGAATGTTGACCTTTTACGTCATTTCCGCCCCGGAAGTGTTTGTTTGACCCTGCAGGTCCATTTGGTTCCGGGTCATAGTTGAGTATGTTGATTTATGCAAATTTATGCTAATTCATGCTAATTTAATTAATAAATTATGCAAATTTATTATAATAAAAATGACCCAAGTTTAAATCCAGCTCTTGTGTCCGAGTCGTTACTCCGTCTCTTCTGCAATAACGCCGGCTGACTCACCGGCCCCACGGCGATGTTGCTGAAGGGCCGGGCAGACTTGGACCCTTCAGATGGCGGCCGCCATCTTGTTTTCGGCCGAAATCTCGCGAGACGAGATTTCGGCCGGGAATGCCCTGCCCACGTGGCTGGGCATGACGTCGGGTCCGGGCGGGGCCTGCTGGCCCTATTTAAGGGGCAGCAGGCCGGGAAACAGCCTTTTCGCCCGGACCTGGTAGCCTGAGCAGACACCCACCCGCCCTTCCCTATTTTGCAGTGTGCCTAGGGGTCGCCTGCGGGGGCCGAATGGGAATTTTTTGCAGCCTCGCCCTTTAGGCCAGGCTGTTTTTTCGCCCATTCCACACTGGGGAGATGGATGTGCGGTTAGGGGGTGTTTGCATTTAATTAGGTTAATTGGCTTACCTCTGGTCATTGGGTAGGCAGGTTAGGGGCGGAAATCTGGGTGGTTTCAGCAACTGCGCGTTCTCCCTTGGGCATCTTTGGGGATGATTGACAGGTTCTCTCCAAGACCATGGTGGGTGCTACCTGCGCACTTGGGGGGAACCTGTCTTTGGGTCCCGCTATTGAAGTCCCAGGGTAGGGGTGAGCCGGCGGGACCCCCCTCATGCGAGTGTATGGCAGGGTCTCAGGTGAGGGAGAGGTCCCTCACCTGGACCAGCATCGATTACGCCCATAGTTGCCCAGGAATGTTGACCTTTTACGTCATTTCCGCCCCGGAAGTGTTTGTTTGACCCTGCAGGTCCATTTGGTTCCGGGTCATAGTTGAGTATGTTGATTTATGCAAATTTATGCTAATTCATGCTAATTTAATTAATAAATTATGCAAATTTATTATAATAAAAATGACCCAAGTTTAAATCCAGCTCTTGTGTCCGAGTCGTTACTCCGTCTCTTCTGCAATATTTAGTTCTGTATTTTAAATACACAATGGCTAATATTTTTCCTTAGAGTTGTGGGACTGTTGAAGAAAAGGAGAAACCATCCTTCACAAACTCTCCTTCTTACCTTGTGCTACTAATGGCTTTCTATAGCCTTGATGTGTCTGTCACAAAGTAATACTTTGTGAACTAGTAACTAACATTGCAAGATATAAAATGTATTATTTTATTCATTTTTTTGCTTTAAGAATTCAAGGTATGGGCACAGATATAGAGGTGGGATTATGATTATGTGCCATCAAATCAGTGTCAGTTCTTAGTGAATAGACTAGTGATAGATTTTCTTCAAGTTGATCTAGAGAAAATAACCAATGTAGTCCTTTAAGTCTTCCAGCACTGTTCCTATTACCAAAGTAACCATCTGGTTATTATCTTTTCTCCCCCTTTCCCATTTTTTTATTCTGATAAAAAAGGTTTAAAGGTTTCTCCAGTCCAGTCATGACTGACCAAAATGGGCAGTGCTCATCTCCAATTCTAAGCCAAGAGAGTCTGCACAAACATAGACTTCTCTGAAGGACTACATCTACTTAAGATGGCTCCAAACTATGCAGTAGTGAGTTGCTCCCAGTTTAGCCAGGTTCTGTGAACTGGTAACACTGGCAGTGGCACTGCCCACCCACTCGGAATGCCTCTGCAGATGTGCAGAAGAGTCTCTCTCACACACGAACCGGTAGCAAAGGGTTTTAGAACTCACCACTAAAACTATGAAAATCAGAACTTGGTCATTTGTGCCTTGAGTGTTTACTTGGTTTGTTGTTCCATTTGTTTGTTTTCTTAGATATCCATACTATTCTCTTTCTTGAGTCTCTTCTTTGCCTTAATAATACAATTTCAGAAAATAATTTTATCACAATCTGAATAGAAATCAGCATTGTGATGTAACTGCAAAAACGAATATGAACGTTTAGATTGCATGAATAGAAATATATTTTTCAAACAATGGGAAATAATCTAAACACTATGTTAATCTGTGCTCACTATAGTCTAAAATGGAGTCAAAAAACTGGAATGTGTAATAAAGATAAAGCTATAAAAACTTTGACATTTTGTTCACGGAAAACACCAGCCTGAAGATGACAAGTGGGAACTCATTGAAACATCACCAAGATACATATCAATCTTGCACAGGAAAAGACCCGAATACACCAAGAACTACATGCATATATCCGTAAAAGTCTACGAAAATTATTTTATTTATTTATTTATTTATTTATTTATTTATTTATTTGGTTGGTTGGTTGGTTGGTTGGTTGGTTGGTTAGTTAGTTAGTTAGTTAGTTAGTTAGTTAGTTAGTTAGTTAGTTAGTTAGTTAGTAAGTAAGTAATTAAGTAAGTAAGTAAGTAAGCAAGCAAGAAAGAAAGAAAGAAAGCAAGTAAGTAAATTTAAATAAATTCCCAAAGGATTCTGGGTGGATTACAATAGGATATAAAATTCATTTAAAAACATCATAAAAGATTAAGAAAAAACAGTTTAAAAATCACATACACACATATCATTCAAGGCCGCACCTCGTAAAATTACGAGACCAATGTCCCCAAGCCTGCCGGAAAACCTAGTCTTCAATGCTTTCTGGAATTGGAATGCCCAAATATGGGAAGAAGTACACAGATTCCTTTTTGCCTATTGACCCCTCCAGAGGTCATATACAAGGGAGACTACTACAAAGAGAGAGCAAAAAAGGGAGCAAAAGAGCTCGAAATATATCTATACTAGTCTCTCTTCCCTTTTCATTATCAGCAAAAATATGTTACACACACATATGCACACACACATATATACACACCATTGTGCCAAATTAATATAATTGATTGTGCTTTCTATAATACAATAGACTCTCTGTCTCTCGCTCTCTCCAGCTTATATTGGGGAATAACATATTTGAAATAATCTGTTTCTACACTCAGCAATAAATTTCAGAATGAACAGTAGTTAATAGGTACAAGAATGATGGAAAATAATTTATACCCTAATTTTATTGTTGTCATGTTTCATATTTCTTCATTTATTGAATTATTCATAGCATGAATATTCTGCCGCACAAATCCCAGCGACCGGTTAGGTCCCACAGAGTTGGCCTTCTCCAGGTCCCATTGACTAAACAATGTCATCTGGCGGGACCCAGGGGAAGAGCCTTCTCTGTGGCGACCCCGACCCTCTGGAACCAGCTCCCCCCGGAGATTAGAATTGCCCCCACCCTCCTCGTCTTTCGTAAACTTCTTAAAACCCACCTCTTCCGCCAGGCATGGGGGAACTGAGACATCTCCCCCGGGCCTATACAGTTTATGCATGGTATGTTTCTGTGTATGGTTTCTTTTCAATAAGGGTTTTTTAGTGACTTTTAATTATTAGATTTGTTATATATTGTGTTATTACTGTTGTGAGCTGCCCCGAGTCTATGGAGAGGGGCGGCATACAAATCTAATAAATAATAATAATGAGAAGGACTGGAGGAAGTGATGTAATGCAGAAGTTATCTTACAATTGTCTCCATTTTGTTCCTTTTTTTCTGAAAAGCACCAAAAATATCATGTGATTTCTCCATTTTTTGTCAGTTTCTCACACAACTGTGAGACAAAACTTTACTGATATTTCATCTAACTGTTGTCTCCATTATGTTGACATCTCTTTCCCAGTCTTGGCACTTACCTGATTATTTCTGTGATCTCGATCGTGCTCTGTTGTCTCGTATGCTTCTTGTAATTTTATCTGCCTTGTCTTAGCCTTGCTTCAGCTATTTCAAAGGTTTGAGCTTCCATTTGCACATCAAATCCTATAATGCCACCCTTAGCATGAATATACATAAATTGCTCACATTAACAATGGTATTGAAGGAATGAAATTTGCACAATGAAGCGGATTATACATATGCAGGTCAACATGCTCCTAAGATAGTGAAATATAACTCATGAAAATTTATATTATGAATCCTCAGAGAGAGGTGGCATATAAATCCAATAAATAAATAAATAAAATAACATAATAAATTTGTAAATCTTTAAAAAGTGCACATTACTTCTGTCAGTTCATGATTAGACTATATGGATCATCACACATAATAAAAATCAAACTCTGAAGTCTGGCATCCATCCCAGAGTTCTTAAAGAACTCAGATCTGTCATTGCTACCCCCCTGACTGATTTGTTTAACCAATCCCTGTTAACAGGAGATGTTCCTGAGGATTGGAGAATGGCCAGTGTTGTGCCTATCCACAAGAAGGGCAGTAGAGAAGAAGCTGGAAACTACAGGCCAGTTAGCTTGACATCAGTTGTAGTTAAAATGATGGAGACTCTACTCAAAAAGAGGATAAATCAGCATCTAAAAAACAATAACTTATTGGACCCAAATCAGCATGGCTTTACTGAAGGCAAATCGTGTCAGACTAATCTCATTGAGTTCTTTGACTATGTCACAAAGGTGTTGGATCAAGGTGGTGCCGTGGATATTGCCTATCTGGACTTCAGCAAAGCCTTTGATACGGTTCCACATAAAGAGCTGATAGATAAATTAGTGAAGATTGGACTTAATCCCTGGATAGTTCAGTGGATTTCAAGCTGGCTGAAGCATAGACATCAGACAGTTATTGTTAATGGCGAGTATTCTGAGCAGAGACAGGTTACAAGTGGTGTGCCACAAGGGTCTGTTCTGGGTCCTATTCTTTTTAATATGTTTGTGAGTGACATAGGGGAAGGTTTGGTAGGGAAGGTTTGCCTATTTGCCGATGACTCTAAAGTGTGCAATAGGGTTGATATTCCTGGAGGGGTCTGTAATATGGTAAATGATTTAGCGTTACTAGATAAATGGTCAAAGCAATGGAAACTGCAGTTTAATGTTTCCAAATGTAAAATAATGCACTTGGGGAAAAGGAATCCTAAATCTGAGTATTGCATTGGCAGTTCTGTGTTAGCAAAAACTTCAGAAGAGAAGCATTTAGGGGTAGTGATTTCTGACAGTCTCAAAATGGGTGAGCAGTGTGGTCGGGCGGTAGGAAAGGCAAGTAGGATGCTTGGCTGCATAGCTAGAGGTATAACAAGCAGGAAGAAGGAGATTGTGATCCCCTTATATAGAGCGCTGGTGAGACCACATTTGGAGTACTGTGTTCAGTTCTGGAGACCTCACCTACAAAAAGATATTGACAAAATTGAACGGGTCCAAAGACGGGCTACAAGAATGGTGGAAGGTCTGAAGTATAAAACGTATCAGGAAAGACTTAATGAACTCAATCTGTATAGTCTGGAAGACAGAAGGAAAAGGGGGGACATGATCGAAACATTTAAATATGTTAAAGGGTTAAATAGGGTTCAGGAGGGAAGTGTTTTTAACAGGAAAGTGAACACAAGAACAAGGGGACACAATCTGAAGTTAGTTGGGGGAAAGATCAAAGGCAACATGAGAAAGTATTATTTTACTGAAAGAGTAGTAGATCCTTGGAACAAACTTCCAGCAGACGTGGTTGGTAAATCCACAGTAACCGAATTTAAACATGCCTGGGATAAACATATATCCATTGTAAGATAAAATACAGGAAATAGTAAAAGGGCAGACTAGATGGACCATGGGGTCTTTTTCTGCCGTCAGTCTTCTATGTTTCTATGTTTCCCTTTGTTTGTTGTCAATTCACGTTGATTACCGTATTTTTCGCTCTATAAGACGCACCTGCTGATAAGACGCACCTAGATTTTAGAGGAGGAAAATAGAAGAAAAATATTTTGAGCCAAAAAGTAGGCTAAAATATTTATTACAATAACACTGCCCTAGGGGAATTGGGAAAATATACAAACAAGCAACATCTCACTTGGATCATTTTGATGTTAAATATAATTGACTTTCTACTAAAGCTCAGATACAAGGGTAAATAATAACTTGTATGACAATGCCAGGCAGCATCTTACATAAAGTAGCTAGCAGCTATCACTGTTAAAAGAGAATTTAATGAGTTTCAATCTCCTGCTCCAAGTCGCGGCGCGCTCTTCCACGGAGGCGGCGCTCGAAACCCGCCACCGGCCCTGGAACGGAATGTCTCCCCTGCAGCCCCGGCTGTCCAGGAGGGCGCCCGGTCGGACACAGCGCGGGCCCACGCACCGTGCGGCAGCGGGAGCGAGCGAGCAAGCAGGCGGGCGGGCAGGCGGGGGGGGTTGTCCTGCAGTCCCAGAGGCACTCGCGGGGCAGAGCATCATCCCGGGCGAGCCGCTCCGCCCGAGCCACACGGCAGCTGCCCGCCGCACAGGAGAGAGCCAGCGGGGCGAGCAGGCAGCAACCACCGCTCCCGATGCGCTCCGGAGCCCCGCCGGCGAGGAGGGCGGCTGGCACGGGTCATCCTCCACCCGCCGCCGCCTGGAGTGCTGGTGGGAACAAAGAGGGACCGGTGGGTGGGGGCGGGTGGGCAGGAGTGAACCGTGGCGCCAGCGACCCCACTCGCTCAGCGCCGCAACGGGCTCGGAGGGGCGACTTCTCCGGCGCGGGGCGGGGGGCGCTTCTACTCGGCCTGCTCCTGCCACTCCGCGGGCAAGGAAGAGGTCGGCGGTGGCGGCTCTCCGGGGCGAAGGCCCCGCCGGCGAGGAGGGCGGCTGGCACGGGTCATCCTCCGCCCGCCGCCGCCTGGAGTGCTGGTGGGAAAAAAGAGGGACCGGTGGGTGGGGGCGGGTGGGCAGGAGTGAACCGTGGCGCCAGCGACCCCACTCGCTCAGCACCGCAACGGCCCGCGGGTGGGCGAGCTTCGCTCCTGCCACATCTGCCCGGAACGTCGGGCTCGGAGGGGCGACTTCTCCGGCGCGGGGCGGGGGCGCTTCTGCTCGACCTGCTCCCGCCACTCCGCGGGCGAGGAAGAGGTCGGCGGCGGCTGCTCTCCGGGGCGAAGGCGCTTTTTGAGCTTGCGCCTCCCCCCCCCCTGCCTGCCTCTTCGCTCCATAAGACGCGGCTGATTTTTCATCCTACTTTGGGAGGAAAAAAACTGCATCTTATGGAGCGAAAAATACGGTATATATTTTCAGTTACTGGAAATAGTTTGCATAATTTTGTCTGAAAGTAAAAAAAATACTTTCAATTTAATTGAAATTATAATTATAATCACAACCAGCACTTCAATGTCTACTAATCTTAGACTGACAGCCTCACCCTTTCCTAAGAGATCTGTAAGTGGTGTGCATAAGTGCACCATTGTGCCTACTGTTCTTGTCTTATTGCCCTCATTTATCTATACTTACTTTGTATATTAGCCGCCCCGAGTTTTCGGAGAGGGGCGGCATATAAATCCAATAAATGAAATGAAAAATGAAATATGTTTATGTTTATACATATACCTGCTATTGTGTACATGTTTGACAAATAAAATAAATAAATAAATAAAACTACGATTAGACTATTTTCTTCTGTATTTCTGATATTCTGTGATAGTCTATATCACTTAGTTGTTTTTATGCTATTTTGAAGTTGTGATAGTAGATCATGTCCATTGGTGATAGTGAATAAAATTTTGCTTTTGCTTTTACTATTATTGTCTTTAGTAAAAGGAGCAAAAAGCAGCTTTGAAGTACATCTCGGGGTGGCTCACAACAATGATAAAACAATGTACAATGTACAATGTGACAAATTAAAATTAAATTAAATTAAATTAAAAATATTTGTCATAATTTTATTTGAAATGCATGGATAGTTTAAATGTGCTTATATTTTTATGCTTATAAAATGAGTTCATAAGGCTGGATCAGTGTGTGTGTGATTTTTTGTCAAGTCACCCTGATATGTGGAAGGAGACTAGAGGCTAAGGCCACTGCCTTACAAGGCAGCATCAGGTTCAAATCCCAGTAAGGGTGTGGCTACCTGATGAGGGCAAATAAGCCCGAAATAAATCTGTATAGTCTCTCTTCCTTTTTGTTATCAGCAAAAATATGTTACCTATATATCTACTATATATCTAAATCTATATGTGTATCTGTATCTATATCTGTATCTGTATCTTTATCTTTATCTATAGACAGGGCCGCCATCAAGAATTTTGGGGGCCCATACAGCCTAAGTGTCTGGGTCCCCCCGCCATTTTAAAACTATTTTAAGTCGCCAAGCCACTCCATCCCCCGGGGATCATTTCCCGCTTCACGCCAAGCGAGGCGGTCCCATAGGCCAGTGTTTCCCAACCTTTGCAACTTGAAGATATCTGGACTTCAACTCCCAGAATTCCCCAGCCAGCGAATGCTGGCTGGGGAATTCTGGGAGTTGAAGTCCAGATATCTTCAAGTTGTCAAGGTTGGGAAACACTGCCATAGGCTATTTCAGGAACTGGGTTAAGCCGATTGTGTGGACTCATCCAGGAGAAAGAAGGAAGCGGGAGCGGCGAGGGAAAGAAAGAGCCTCCTGGCATTCGTCAGGTGGAGCATGGCTTATTTACGGCTCCTTGGCACTTCTCCCTTCTTGGAAGAGGCCTTGTTGACAAAACCATGTGCTTTCTAGCGAGGGGAGAGGGGAGGGGGATCCCATACCTGGCAGCCACTGGCGAGGAGCTGGAAAGGACGAGGGGAGAGAAAAAGCAGAGTACCAGCAGTCAGGCAGGTGTCTTGAGGGGGCACTCCCATCTGGAAGGAAGGGAAGAAAGGTGAGGGCGAGCTATGAAGGAAGGAAGGAGGAAGGAAGGAATGGTAAAAGGGGCGATCAAGAGAGGAATGGGTGAATGAATGGACGGAGGGTGGGAAGGAAGGAAGGAAAGAGGGAATGGACAGGAACAGAGGAAGGGTGCAAAGCAAGCAAGGAAAGGTGTGAAAGGGGAGAGTAAGAGAGGAAGGAGTGAAAGAAGGGACTGAGGAAGGAAAGAAGGGAGGAAGGAGAAGGAAAGCAAGAAATGGAGGGAGGGAAGGAAAGAAAGAAAGAAAGAAGGAAGGAAGGAAAGAAAGAAAGAAAGGGGGAAGGGACAGGAACAGAGGAAGGAAGCAAGGAAACTTATGAAAGGGAGAGTAAGAGAGGAAGGACTGAAGGAAGGGAGGGATCGAAGAAGGTAGGAAGGAGAAAGAAAAGAAGAAATAGAGGAAGGGAAGGTAAAAGAGAGAAAGAAAAAGAGCAAGAAAGAAAGCAAGAAAGAGAAAGAAAGAAAGAGAATGAAAGAGAAATAAAAAGAGAGAGGGGGAATGAAAGAAATGGAAGGAGGGAAAGAAGGAGAGAAAGAAAGAGAAAGAAAGAAAGCAAGAGAAAGAAAAAAGAATGAAAAAGCAAGAGAGAGAGAGAAAGAAAGAAAAAGAAACAAAAGAAAGAAAGAAAGAAGGAAAGAAGGAAAGAAAGAAAGAGAAAAGAAAGAAAGAGAATGAAATAGAAATAAAAATAGAGAGGGGGAATGAAAGAAATGGAAGGAGGGAAGAAAGGAGAGAAAGCAAGAGAAAGAAAGAAAGCAAGAGAAAGAAAAAAGAATGAAAGAGAAAGAAAGAAAGAGAGAAAGAAAGAAAGAAAGGCAACTCCAAAGAAAGGCTCACTGAGCGGATGCATGAAAAGAGGGACCTGGATCTCCACTTGCCTCCCCCTCGCGCTTACCTGATCCCAGCGCCAGCAGCAGGAATGCAAGCGAGTAAGCCGGCGCCCGCCCAAAAGAAGCTATTGGCTCCGGGCGGCGGGTGGTGTTCACGGCCCCCCGAACCCCCGGCCCAGCACCTCCGGAGGCCGACAGGCGCAGCTCTCTTGCCATCGCAATCCTCGGGGGGACACAAGACCGGCAGAGAAGCCAGCCGGGCTCAGCCCTCTCCCGGCTTCCTCAATTCCGCTTCCCCAACAGCGCGGCTTGGCTTCCGGAGTGCCGAGACACCCCCGCGGTGACTCCTCTTTCTGCAGCTGCCATCGGGGCTCCCTGCCTGTCTGCCGGCCTCCCTGCCTTTTTTCCTCGCGGGGGTGGGAAGAAGGTGCGGGCTGCTGTCGGAGAAGCTCCGCAGAGGCAGAGTTCGTCGCAATCGGGGTTGGGGAGTTTTTGGCGGGCGCCACCCCCCCCCCCATTTTTCAATTTGGCCGGGCCCCTGATGCCACTCCCAGTAATACCGGTCTATTGGCGGCCCTGTCTATAGATATAGCTATAGCTAAATCTATATCTATCTATCTTTAGAAATTAGTTCTTTTTTTCTTGGCTTCTTTTTATTGTTGCTGTTATTTGTAATTTTATACTGTTGTAAGCCGTCCTGAGTTCTTCGGGATTGGGCGGCATAGAAGTCAAATTAATTAATTAGATAGATAGATAGATAGATAGATAGATAGATAGATAGATAGATAGATAGAACGTATCAGGAAAGACTTAATGAATTCAATCTGTATAGTCTGGAGGACAGAAGGAAAAGGGGGGACATGATCGAAACATTTAAATACATTAAAGGGTTAAATAAGGTCCAGGAGGGAAGTGTTTTTAATAGGAAAGTGAACACAAGAACAAGGGGACACAATCTGAAGTTAGTTGGGGGAAAGATCAAAAGCAACATGAGAAAATATTATTTTACTGAAAGAGTAGTAGATCCTTGGAACAAACTTCCTGCAGATGTGGTAGATAAATCCACAGTAACTGAATTTAAACATGCCTGGGATAAACATATATCCATCCTAAGATAAAATACAGAAAATAGTATAAGGGCAGACTAGATGGACCATGAGGTCCTTTTCTGCCGTCAGACTTCTATGTTTCTATGTTTCTATGTTTCTAGATAGATAGATAGATAGATAGATAGATAGATAGATAGATAGATAGATAGATAGATAGATTATCTATCTATCTATATTCTTGATAAAATGAAACCTTTATTATTCAAATAAGACAATGTGGTTTCCTCCCTCTCTCCTTCCTTCTTTCCTTCTTTCCTTCTTTCCTTCCTTCTTTCCTCCCTCCCTCCCTCCCTTCCTTCTTTCCTTCCTTCTATATGTCTATTTATTTAGTTGTGAACTGATTGATTGGGAAATAAGTGGTTGTCTCTTTGGCAATGTAAATAATGAAACTTTATTAATGATATATGTGACATGTTTAACAATGCTAATTTTCCAAACTGCTCTGTCTACTTCACTTGGCTTTCTAGAAAGCTATAAACTAGAGAGGTTTGTGGGAAGCTAAAATGAAAGAATACAGGAGCACGGAATTTAGAAGCATCAATGGAGTGCCACCTAGTGGGAAATAGTAACATTAATTTAAAATAGAACAAATTCTCTTGAAAGGCCAAGAAATTTACATGTTTTCATTTTTTTTAAAGTACAATAGCAAAGTTTTATCTTCCACGTGAAATATTTAATCAAGTAACTGAAAACTGCATGTCCTTTAGCCACCCATATTGCTAACAGTACAAAGATAGGGGAATTTATATCTTCTGGCTCCGTCAATAGTTTTAAAAATTCAATTCAGGAAGTTTTAGTGACTTCTGTATTACAAAATGGCAATTTTATTTATTGATTTCAATGTGTTCATAGTACTAAATACTGGATCACATCAGTAACTTTTTAAAATTAATTATTCTACATAGCTGTAGAAATTTTAAACTAAATAAAAAGATGACATCAGCAACAGTTTGCGGAGAGGGGCGGCATATAAATCCAATAAATCTAACAGTGTTAGCCAGACAATTGTTAGCCAGACAATTCATTCAGATTAAGAACATTAATATAAGATAAATAAATAGAAACAAATCCCTGTACCACTATAATTGATTTTCTTTTAAACATGAGGCTTTTTTTCTGACTGGAATTGGTAAAATATATTGACTTAATGTCATCTTGAAAGATATTTGAAAATGCCTTTATAAGGTAATAAGTATATCACAAAAATATTATTTATCCTCTCTGATATGATCACATTTTTGCATTTTAAAAATTTGTTTCACATAAATAGAAACAAAAATATAGATTCTAAAAGAATACATACAATGATTCTTCTTAATGTAAAACTTTCTTTGCATTAAAACAAATTACTAAATGTCATTAAAGAAACTTTACTTCATTCATTATTTCTATAGTCTTCTCAAGCAACTCCGGAGTTGTGAACAATCATGAATCAATTAAAAATAATTACATATACCAGAAAACTTGACCAGGTTAAAATAAGCTGTGATATGTAAGGACAATTGCTTGCTCTAGTAACTTGTCTCCCATTTTCCAGCAATATTTAGTCCTTTAGTACTTGTTTTCTCAGTGAACAATACTGTTTTCATCATATACAGTTGTGTTCCATTTTATGAGAAACCAAACATAAATCTTATGCTTAATTCTGCTGTTTAATCCAAAGATTTTAACAGAGTAACCATCAATAATCTTTAGGCATATGATTTAAAGGAAATATCATATACGAAAAGATCAGAACTAAATAAATAATTGGGTCTAAAACTTCTGCGAAGAAAAAATGGACAGGAATGAACATAAAAAGTTGAAAACAACTTTCTCTCTCTCTCTCTCTCTTATCTTACAAATGTGGCAGTTTCTTTTAAGAGCTTCTGTCCTTTATATACAGGGAAGGGGGAGAGGTACGTGGTAGCAGAAAAATTACAAAAATCCTTAAACTGACATCTAGTGGTTTTGCGTCCTAGATAAGTTGCTCTACTACATGTATACATTGCCAAAGACATATTAAATGTTCAAGCATCTTTGCAAAAGCATTTGTAACTCATACTTGATGCTGATTAGTTTTTAGGTTTGGGATTAACTAAATAATGTTCCCAGATGAATTAAGATGCATGTTAAAAACTATTTTTAACAGAAGGAGAAGAGCAAAAGGAAGAGGAAGAGGAAGAATCAACTAAGTTTCATAGCTAAAGAAACTATAGAGTCTCAGAGTTGTCAGCTACCCTTCCCAAGGATATTTGATGAGGACGGTATTTGGGAATTGGGCTGCTTTTGGGGAATGGGTTGCTATTTGGGAGATTAAGATGGGCCAAAGTATCATAGAGATGACAAGCATGGGAGAATTTGGTAGAAAAGAAGAAGTGGGTTGCACTTAGGGACTATGCAATCATTGTTTTGTGATGGTTTTCATACTAGCTCCTTGATCCCAGCCCTGGTGACCTATCTCTATGCATTGGTTGCCGATCAGTTTCCGGTCACAATTCAAAGTGTTGGTTATGACCTATAAAGCCCTTCATGGCACCGGACCAGAATATCTCCGGGACCGCCTTCTGCCGCACGAATCCCAGCGACCAGTTAGGTCCCACAGAGTTGGCCTTCTCCGGGTCCCGTCAACTAAACAATGTCGTTTGGCGGGACCCAGGGGAAGAGCCTTCTCTGTGGCGGCCCCGACCCTTTGGAATCAACTCCCCCCAGATATCAGAGTTGCCCCCCACCCTCCTAGCCTTTCGTAAGCTCCTTAAAACCCACCTCTGTCGTCAGGCATGGGGGAATTGACATGTTCCTTCCCCCTAGGCTTATAAAATTTGTGTATGGTATGCTAGTGTGTATGATTGGTTTTTAACTTGTGGTGTTCTTAAAATTAATTTTAATATTGGATTTGTCTTGTATTGCTGTTGCTGTGAGCCGCCCCGAGTCTGCGGAGAGGGGCGGCATACAAATCTGATTAAACTTAAACTTAAACTTAAACTATCTCAGTAACTCTTCAGTGGCCTGATTCCAAGTGGCTGCCACTGAAAGCCAGTTTTGTGTGTAGTAACACTTTCCCTATCTGTGATTTAATTATGGATGAAAGGGCTATATCTGTAACTCTGAACAATTAATTAATGCCATTAATGTCTTATTGTAATATCTGGAAACTGTGAAGGTGCATGAGGAATGATAGGCTTTATCTGAACCCTAAAAATACTGGGTAGCTTTGGTTTGTGGGGGGTGCGGACACTGTTTCCTGGTCCGTGCCAGCTTTGATGCTAGATACAGCACTCCATGCAAACCCAGTGTGCAGTGTGGGAGTTTTCTTAGATTCAATACTCCTGCTCAGTGAGCAAATGGCAATAATGGCTAGGAGGACCTTTGCATAGTCCATATTCTGATTTGTACCCAAGTCTGAATCTGCAGGCCTCACTTACAGTCATTAATGCTGTAGTCTTCTCCGGGTTGTAGTACTGCAATTTGTACGCATGGACAAGTTTATTTAAAAAAAACTACTTAAAATGTTCTAAATGCACTACATGCTCAGATTACGGTTGCTTTTTAATGGACCACTTCATTTCGTCTGACATCCGTCATAAACCTGAGGTTATATCCTCTTAATTATTCCACTGTGAGAGGTAAATATTTTATGAACAGCTGTAATAAAATATTGATTATGATTTTGCCATTAATACATATTATTCTGTTTCCCTAGCTTCTAGTAAATTAGTTTAATCAATCGGTTATCTTTTTTTAGAGGAATGAAGGAGAAATTCAACAGAACATATAAATTATCTAGTTTCTTCATCAGTTTTATTTCTATTAATTACAACCAATTGCTGGAATTGGTGAGCAGTTTTCCTTGTCTCAGATGCTTGGAAAGAAGGGATTTGAATATTTAAACTGCTCTTTTGCCTCCTAAATCCTAACATAGTCTATCCTTTAAAAGTAAACTGGCTAACATATTTTAAAATGTTTTTAAAATGGGTAGTAATGCTTCTTTTTTATACAGTATATAATTCAGCTATTAGAATGAATACTTTGGTCAATGTAATCAACAGTAAAATCATTTGAAAATATCCATGAAAGTTACAATTGGAACCATATTTCCATTTCTACTATCAAATACTGATCCTCAAAACTGTAATGCCTTGCTTTCCTTTGGTAAAAGAAACTTAGTATGGGATAAATAAACATATAGATACAGAACATTCTCAAAAGCTGCCTCCTACAATGTTAATTTCCAGAGGTACATAATAGTTAGCCTTGAACACTTTGGATTCAGGACTTCTTCATTATATCATGGCCCAAAACCATATTTTTATTTTTATTTGGAATAAATATTTTACTTATTTGTTTTACATTTACTTTACTTATTTTACTTTTGATACCCAATAAAGATTTGTTTGTTCCTTAAGCAAATAAACAAACCCACTGGCAAAATTGACTTATTTTCCTATTCTTAAGGACCAGTGTAAGGAAGAAAGGACTCAGGAAGAGGTAGAGGTGATCTGTCACTCCTCTATCCATTATAGGTTTTACTTTGTTCCAGTTGTGTTTGGGCTTTTAGCATTCCAATTCCCTATAGCCTTTCTCAATTTTAGAATTCTCAGATCATCTTACGTTAAAGTTTTAGAATATAGAGTGAAACAATCTCTTCTGATGATCTTCAACTATATTTCATATTCAATTAATATTACTTGAAAGCAAAGACAGATATCAGCACCAGAAAGAGGCATTTAGAAGAAAAGATGCAGAGTCAAATAAATAAATATGAGGGAGGCAAGATTTGTGGAAATACGAGGTGGAAGAGAATTTGAATTTAGGTTTTATTGAAGGAATATTTTGCCCTAAATATTGAACTTGTACTATAATTCATATTCTCTGTGTAACAAATGACATCTGGTTATGTATAAGGGCAACTAATAATAGGTAATTGATTTGAATCATTGACTTTAGTTCTCTTGTCAAGCAGTAAAGGTGATTACTGGTTAACACCATTTATAATATGCCACAGCCTCATAAATATTTAATTGTACTGTAATAACTATGAAATAGCTGTTTATATGTAATATACTCTGACATGATTGCCCAAAACCTAATTATTACTCTGGCTGACTAAAGGTCCATATAAATGACATGTCAATTACTTTGAGCATCTCTTTTGCTTCGAATCCAACATTTTGCAGGTGACATCCACAAGTAAAATTTCATCCCTATGGTTCTTCCGATTTCTTTTACTTTTACTTGTACTTTACTACCTAGAAATTTTATTAGGTAAATCATGCTAAAAAAAAATAGTGGAAAAATATAATGAGATTGTTGTGGTTCAGCCTGGGACCCCTCCGGGAATGGCTGATTTGCTGTCGGTGTCCGGCTCAGAGGCTGAGGACCAGGAGGGGCAGACTGATGAAGAAGCTGAATCCCAGGCTGAAGATGAAGGACAGCCAGAGTTCCACCAGGGGGAGCTCTCCCCAGCAAGCAGCCTGGATTCCCTGGGGGAAGATGCTAGTGACTTCATAGATATGCGACAGAGGAGAGCTAACGAGAGAAGAACGCAATTGGCCAGATATTTCCAGCATTAGGGGTCGCAGCTGGGTTTGGGTGTGGTGCTTGGGAAAGGATAAAAGGCGGCCCCACCCTTCCTGGCTTGTGGAGTTTTATCTTGGAGATTCGTGAGACCTGTTTGTGAACTTTGGTGGCTACAATCCTGGTTTGTGCCTTGGACTCTTGAAACCTTGGGGGGGTGTGCCAGCAAGAAGCTTTTGGAATTGACTGGACATCAGGACCCTGTTGTAAAGTATTGTAACCTGTCTGCTGTGAAGACAGGTTTTCCTTTGTGCTTATTTTTTCCTGCTATAAATTACTTTTGGATTTTACCAGAGTGTCTGGCTATTTTTCAGTGGGTGTGGAGGTCTGGGAAAACCCAGACAGAACAGAGATAAGTAAGGAATCAAAGGAATTTTATAATTCTTTATTAATGTCCATAGGCAACTTCTCTAAAGGTGTTATGGATTGGGAAATGTTTAACATCACAAATCTCAGAAATGTTAAAAGATACAATTAAGCCAGTGGTTCTCAACCCTTCTAATGCCCAATCCCTGAATACAGTTCCTCATCTTGTGGTGATACAATCATAAGTCTAGCACCAATTGTTCCAAAAAAAATTCTCCTCGCCTTTCGTAAACTTCTTAAAACCCACTGAGATATTCTTTCCCCCTAGGCCTTTACAATTTACGCATGGTATGTCTGTATGTATGTTTGGTTTTTATAATAAGGTTTTTTTAGTTATTTTAGTATTGGATTGGATTGTTACATGCTGTTTTTATCATTGTTATTAGCTGCCCCGAGTCTACGGAGTGGGGCGGCATACAAATCCAATAAATGAATGAATGAATGAATGAATGAATGAATGAATGAATGAATGAATGAATGAATGAATAAATAAATAAATAAAGTTGATTGGCAGGAAGGTTAGAGGAACATCCCCACTGTAAATGCCTGATTGATCAGATTGTAAAAATATGTTCCAAGGCACCAGAATAAAAGCTTTAGTTCCTAACACCATGGGAAATTTGGTCTTAGGTGACTCCTGTTAAATGATCATTTGATCCCCAGTAATGTGATGTGCTACTATAATTGTTTCAAATCTTCTTAATAAATGCAGAACTTTAATGTATTTTATATTTTATACAAATGGTTATCAATATAGCTACTCTGTCTTTTCCTAACTTTAAATGTGATAGGTTTTTGCCTGGGCGAGGGGATAGGGGTTATTTTATTATATCCTTGGAGAGGGGTGACATACAAATCTAATAAATTATTAATTATTATTATTATTTTATTAATTTATTATATGATTCTTTCTTTTATTGTTTTTATGAGTTTTATATTCTTGTAATCTTCCTTGAGTTGCTATATGTGAATAGGCGGCAATATAAATTTCCAAGTAAATAAAAATAAATACATATTGTTGTTATTTATCATAGTGGTGAAGGATCTGTTCACACTTTGGTTTAGTTAAATCTAGTAGTTCAAAAGTCACGTCATTATTAACATTGAAAACAACAAAAATTAATTGATATAAATAAATAGACCTTTATTACAGTCAAAGACCATCAATATAATAATAATTTTAAAAAAACATCCAAGAACCGTTTCAGATTCTTAGAATCTAGACATTTTAGTATCTCTATGATCCTAGTAGTAGATGCTTGGGTGATAAATGTAGTCCTTGACTTACAGCAGTTCATTGACCATCCAAAGTTTGTCCTCACCCAAGTCAACAAAGACATGCTAGGTGTTGAGGTTCTTGGACATCTGGAGACAAATGACTTATAAAATTCATGACTTTTGGCTGACCAACCAAAATTGACCCATTGTAAATATACAAAAGTTATAGTATATGGGTGTAAAATTCACCCCATCACGTAGGCATCATGTGACATATTGCAACAGTTTTTGGCCTACACATGACATATCTGGCCCATGGACTGCCAGTTTGACACCTCTGATATAGTATATTATTTCTATTTTTTTTAATTTACAAGGTCATTTCACTCATATACATCTATTTTGCTAAATTCTATATGTTAATTATTTTCAACAGCATTTAAAATTTACTATTAGCTATTGTCTTCAGATAACTGTTTCACTTTATATGCTGTACATCTTTTTCTGCAATAGAATGACGTCATGTACAGTTGACTTTTGTGGGTGCGACTTTCGTGGAAGGACTATACCATGGGTTTTCAAAAACTATTAATGGAAAAAATACTCTGCGGTTTTTTGAACACCACGGGTTTTCCCATGGCACCCGATGTACTGTATGTTTTCACTCTCCTCTTCTCCACCCCCACCACAGCCATCCTGCTTCTTTAAATAAAAGCTCAGCTTCCGTCCCAGCCTCCCGATCCCTCCCCTTTAATTCTCGGAGCATTAGTGCGCTCCACTTGCAGCCAAGCCTTGGGGGTGGATAAGACCACTCTAACTCACCCAAGGGGAGAGGAGCTGAGAGCATATGTTGAGTCAGGGGGGCGCACACTAAACACGGGGATGGCTTGCGGTGGGCCCATCACAATCCTCCGGTAGCCTATACCCGCAGCTCAGTGTCACTTACTTCCACCACCATCACTTACTGCCACCCGTCGCCACCACCTCTTCTTCCACCACCTACCTAAGCCATCTCCCTTAATGGTAGCATCCAACCTCCCAGCTAACCGGCCTGGAATCCTGGCTTCAAGTCCTGGCCTGGATCCCTCTTGCCTTGAGCTTCCCCTTCCCCTTCCCTGACCCTGAGCACTGGTGCTGCCGCCACCACCATGGGAAATGTCAGCATCAAGCGCAGCAAAGCCCCCAGCTTGCCGCCCTGTTGCCCCTGCAAGTTCTGGGGATAAGCAAAACCCGGAATGGGGGAGGGAGGGGGAGGAAGGAAGGAAGGAAGGGAGAGTCTCCACTTCACGGAAATTTGACTTTCATGGGTGGTCTTGGAACATATCCCCCGTGAAAGTCAAGGGAACACTGTATTTTATTTTTCTATTAGCAGATTCTTTAATAATAATAACATCAAATAGTTTTGATTCTTTAAAGCTGAGAAAATGTTGGAAGAATTGTGACATATTAATGCAAAGAACATGATACAATATTTTAAATCTAATCAAAAGTATAAATGATGTAAAATTTAAACATCATGCTTTTATAGGACTGCTTGTCTTTGGAAATATGGAGTAGGGTGGGAATATTCAGTATCGATTATTCATTGATTTGGTTTAACAGTTTTGTGGAAAATGGGATGAACTCAGAGACCTGTACAGATTGTTTTTCACTACAAATAAAAAAATAATCATGGACTTTTGAAACTTATTATTATTATTATTATTATTATTATTATTATTATTAATTAGATTTGTATACCACCCCTCACTGTAGCTTATCTTTAAAATAATTTAAAGAAAATGTTGCAAGTACCTAGCCCAATTTTCCCAGGTGGAAAATAACTTGGGAAGTTATTCATACCTATTCAAGCTCTACCATCCTGTCATGAACATTTACCAGCAAGTAAAATAACAATGTAATTGTTTCTGTCATGTGTGAATAGAGCACATCCACACAAAGGTTAACATCAGTAAGTTCAGATCACTTGACCTATTGATTGAATACCAGACAGCGGAGGTAGTGGTAGTACTACAAATTAGTTTGTGTACTTCTATTGCAGCCCTTACCTAATATCATAGTAGAATAGGAAACTTTTACAGCCTTTTCTCGGGATAACCAAACAAGCTTCAGCATATAAAAACTTTGTTTCACACATATGAAAAAGTCTGGGATATTTTTTCAGTCATGTAATCAGCATTGTACCTCAGCCAATATATAAAACAGCTCTGTCCTCTTCCAGGTTTTCTCTTACAGATTTAACTTTAACTTTGATGAATTTGGTAAAGAATACATTGATTTATTGCTGCCTTTAGCATTTGTAGCTTAATTGTTCTTCTGCCATATAAAGTTCTAAGAAGGCAATATCTAACAGCTGCAAGCATAGCTATTCTTACCCCAAATCCTCCAGTGACAGAGTTAATTGAGGATATTAAGTACACTCAATGGTCAATCTTTCATGATTAGCATCATACTGATATTTCTTCTGGTTGACTTGTCTTTCTGATCATCTATCTAGATTAGATACATTCAATCAATCAAGATTTGTCTTTCTTCATTCTTTCATGATTTTCTTCTTCATTCTTTAACTCCTCACTAATGCAAACTGGAACAGGATGTCTTCAACAATCAATGCTATCTAAATCCATTTTGGTTCATTAGCCATTTTTTTCTACCTCTAATTCTCTCCTCCTGTGTGGTTATTATCCAGTTTTAACTTTATGTCTTTCTGTTTGTGAGAAACTTTCCACAGTATATATAAAGTTATCTATTCCATATCATTATTTATTAGGCCTAAATTTATCGTATCCAGGAATATCTTTCTGTCTGGAAGATCACATGTCAGATTGGCAGTCTGCAATTATCTTGTTACCTAAAACCGACAGTGAATTCTTTATGGGTCTGATATGCTAATATTTTAGTTATAACCTGGCACATATCTAGTATGCTGATATGCATACCAGATTAAACTTTAAAAAGACTTTTGGAATATGAAGTTGGTTGGGTCACATATAACCTGATAATTGTCCAGATACTCAGCTAAGCCCTACTGAATTCAAAGGACTTACATGTAGAAACATTACTTCATTTTTAGATCCCCAATATGGCTTACTTCTTTAAACCCTTTAATAAATTGATTAGGAAATTATTGAGAAGAGGTAAAAACATATATACATGATTGTGACACTTCAAAGAATATTATATTCTGACTTTTAAAGATATTGTTATCTTAATTATGTTGTAATAATATACAATTTTAAAAGACTTAGTATTGATGTAAATTAAAGTAACAATGACAGTGTCAAAAAATTGTTAGTGTATGTTTATATTATTGTTTCTATTTTAATAGTTTTATTAAAAACTAAAAGTGCAATAAAAGTAATATAAATTAGTAAAAAAGAGTGCAGAAAAAGGAAAAATAAAAAAGATTATCCACATTATTTTATTATTAAAAAGATTATCACTCTCTATGTTCATTTTCTGAATATGTGTACTATTTAACTTTTAGCATTCAATTTTAACAATCCTTGCCTCTTTTAAAAATTATATACTATTTTTATGGTTTAATATTTCATTTTATATCACCCAGAGTCCCTCTGTGAGGTTTCAAAAATAATAACAATAATTATTTTTATATCTTATTAATATTTTAATATCTATTTAATATCTTCATTAATAACCTACATGAGGGAATAGAAGGAGAACTAACCAAATTTGCAGATGACACAAAACTGGTGGGAGTAGCCATTACCACAGAGGACAGGCTCAGGATCCAGATGGATCTTGATAGACTTGTACACTGTGGTCCAAACAAATACAATAAAATTCAATGCAGAGAAAATTGAAACCCTACACCTAGGTAAGAAAAAATAAATGGATACATATAAACTGAGTGAAACCACAATAGCAGTGACTGTGAGAGTGATCTTTGAATCTTGGAGGACAACCAATTAAATATGAGGTAGCAGCCAAAAAGGCCAATACAATCCTGAGTTGCATTAACAGAGGGATACAATCTAGGACTAGGGAGGTATTAATACTGCTCTATAAAGCCTTGGGTAGACCACACCTCGATTACTGCATCCAGTTTTGGTCACCACACTACAAAAAGTCATTGAAAACATACAAGGTTCTGTATGACATTGAAAACATACAAGGTTGCAGGAACTGGGAATGGCTATTCTAGCAAGGAGAAGGACCAGGGGAGACATGATAGCAGTGTTCCAACAATTGAGAGCCTGGAACAGAGAGAAGGGGGCAGGCTGTTTTTCAAGGCATCAGAAAGCCAGATGAGGAATAACGGATGGAAGCTGACCAAGGAGAGATTCAACCTGGAAATAAGGAGGAACTTTCTGACCATGAGAGTGATCAACTAGTGGAACAGCTTGGAGGTTATGAGTGCTCCAACACTTGAGACTTTCAAAGGGAGATCAGAGTGCCATTTGTCAGAAATAATGTAGGGACTCCCCTTTGAGCAGGGGTTGGGGTTGGGCTAGATGATCTACAGGGTCCCTTCCAAGTCTAATAAATAAATAAATAAAAATAAATAAACAAACTATATAGTTATAACTGTATAGTTATAGTTATATAACTATTACTATATCACAAATCCATTTTACAGAAGACAATGTTGGAAAAGCATTACGCAACCTAAACCCATCTCTATCCAATTGGACCTGATTGGTCCATGTGCATATTTCTTTAAAAAGTCCTCCACAACCATAGCTGAACCTCTAAGCATAATTTTTGAAAAATCCTTCAGGACTAGCCTCTTTCTCAACTTATGGTCACTAGCCACAGTCATCCCTATCTTCAACAAAAAGAGATCCAAGTAATTTTGAAAATTACAGACCAATCTCTTTATGTTGCATTACCTGCAAAGTCATTAAATAAATCATAAATCAATACTTTACTCTTCATATAGAAACTAACAACTTACTCTCCAACAAACAATTTAGTTTCATAAACAATTTGATTTCTACTAACCTGCAACTCCTACACTGCAAAAACATATGGACTTCACAACTCAATCAAGGTAAATCAATAGACGCAATTTACATAGATTTTTGTAAACCTTTGATTCAATAGCACACAACAAACTACTTCAAAAATTAAAATCTTATGGCATCTCTGATTCCCTTCATGATCGAATAACTACGTTCTTGTCAAACAGACAACAAATGGTTAAAATAGGGAGTGCCCTACCAAATCCTTCACCTGTCAACAATGGTGTCCCTCAAGGCAGCATCTAAGACCAACACTATTCATTCTTTACATAAATGATCTTTGGTAATCATATTATAAGTAACTGCATTATTTTTGCTGACAATGTTATTTGTCTATTCAACACCACCAACTATACTTTTACCCTTTAAAAAACCTAGACCATGTATCGCAACAGTCTGATAACTGGCAACTTCAAATCTCAACAAATAAATGTTCTGTCTTACACACTGGCAAAAAGAATCAGAACACAAAATACAAAGTTGGAGGATACAACCTTGTAGACTACCTTCACTCTGTTAAGGACATTGGGGTATTCATATCTAATGACCTAAGTGCCAGAGACCATTGCAAAAACATTGCCAAAAAAGCACTAAAAGTTGTTAACCTAATCTTACGAAGCTTCTTCTCTGACAATATTAAACTGCTAACCAGAATGTACAAAATATTTGCCAGACCATTCCTTGAATACAGCTCACCTGTCTGGAAACCGCACTGCATATCGAACATTACTACAATTGAGAGAATCCAGAAATATTTCACAAGAAGATTTGTCCACTCCTCTGCTCACAACAGAATACTTTATTCAACCAGACTTGAAATTTTGGGCTTAGGAAACCTACCGCTACATCACCTTCAATCTGATCTAAATATAGTTCATAAAATCATCTACCCCAATGTTTTACCAGTAAATGAATTCTTCAACTTCAACCGCAACAACACACACACACACAAAATAGATTCAAACTCAATGTAAACCATTCAAAACACAGTGATCAATGCATGGAATGCACTACCTGACTTTGTGGTTTCTTTCCCAAACCTCAAAACTTTAGACTACGTACAGTCGACTTCACCCGATTCTTATGAGATCTGTAAGGGGCATGCATAAGGGCAACTGTCCTATTGTCCAAATTTACCTACACCTACTTTGATTTTGTTTATGTTTATACCATACCTATTATCTCTATGTTTTGACAAATAAAACAAACAAACAAACATAAGATAAATAAATGATAGATTTGAAATTTTACCTATTACTTTGAAAGCATCTCAGATTGCTCACCGATAGCTGTAACACTACTTTCCTTACCTGCTCAACATTGATGGAAACCTTTTTTGGGTGCTGATTGCTTTCCCAGGTACTAAGTACAATGTAGAAAAAGAAAGTAGAAAAATGTCTAATTGGACATTTAGGTAATCTAATCTAATCTAAACCAATAACACCCATGCTGTGCTCTGTATATGGCAAACTGAATGACATCAAAAAGAAATACATGGTAGAGCTGAGAAATCCAATTTCAGTATATTGATACAATACCACAGCGACTTCTTTTAAGTATTGGTAATTCACATAGTCTGCCATCTGACCTTAACCAAAAGACCAACCTTTCCTCTTCCTGAATAATCTTCCTTTATGAGATTAAATGAAAGATGCAAAAATAAAGATTAATTGCCCATGTAGGTTAGGGTCCTGTGTATGATTACCAAAACAGATAAATATATATCAACGTATTTTATCTTGTAACACAAGTAATTCTGTAGGAAATCAAGGCTCTTTGATTAAAATAAATAATGCTGACTCTGCATGCATATCTAAGATAAGTTTCTGAAACATTGTAGAAAAAGACATCTAAATAATTATAGTTTATAGTATAATTAGATAAAATCTAATTAATTAATTTACACCTTTAATTTATTTGGTTAATCTTTAAAATAAATTAACTTTAGCTCTTAATAGGACAGTCTTTCTAAGTACTGGAAGTTATTAGCTTTCTGTGAATTCAATTATACAGCAATAAATTCGCCTTTCTCATATTTGTGTATTATTCTTGCTAAATCATCTTTCTTATTGCATGACTTTCATATAGTTAAAAAGGCCACTAAACCTCAAAGAATCCTGGAAAAGCTAGGAATCACTTGGAGGGCAAATACTAAGTACACATAACAACAACATGAGGTTCTAAAAAGTATCTAAGATTATCACCCTGGTTCTGAAGCCTTATCAAGGATAATTCAAACTTGTACATCAACTTGCTGGCATATAAAAATAATGTTTAAAAAACTATAAAATTCACATACTGTAGAAATGGAAGTGGTGACACTTGATAAAGTGGACAAGACTATGGGAGCTGTGAGCTCTGCCACCTGTTTGTCGGACCCGTGTTCCTCTTCGCTGGTTTCAGCCAACAGGAAGGTGACACAAGGCTGGATCCAGATGGTTGTCAACACTTCTTTGAGGGAGGGATCTTTTCTGGCTTCCTTAAAGGAGGCAATTGTGTGCCCCTTCCTCAAGAAGCCTTCCCTGGATCTAGCTATTTTAAACAACTATTGTTCTGTTTCCAACCTTCCCTTTTTAGAGAACACTGACCAACTTATTTTTACATAGGTAAAACATTGGTTCTCATACAGTGGTGAAATCCAAATATTTTTTACTACCGGCTCTGTGTGTGTGACTTAGTGGACATGGTGTGTATTATTGAGAGTAGCTTGTTGGGAATGGCCAAGCGGGGGTTCCTACTTACCGCTGTTACTGGTGCACTCCACACGCAGCTCCGGGTGACCAACATGCATGCGTCCCAGCAAGATTTTTCTTCTGTGCATGTGCAGGAAGCAAATCATGTAAAGGGACATACACACACACGAAAGATTTTGGCATTTATTTTTCCTCCCGCACATGCGCAAAAGCAAAACATTGCCAAAATCTCAGGTGCACGTGTGTCCCCTCCTGAGATTTTGCTTCCTGAACATACACAGAAGAAAAATCACTGTCAGATGCATGCACACATGCATTCTGGAGACACGAAGCTACACATGCAGCTCCATTTTCACTACGGGAGCTATGATGTGGCCTGTACCAGTAGTAACCTGCTACTGGGTGTGGCAGGGGTAAGATACTGCAAAATCTCCATTCCCACCCCACTCTGGGGCCAGCCATAAGTGGTATTTGCTAGTTCTCCAAACTACTCAAAATTTCCACCACTAGTTCTCCAAACTATTCAAAATTTCACTACCAGTTCTCCAGAACTTGTCAGAACCTGCTGGATTTCCCCTCTCTTACACACAGAGACACAGACACACACACACACACACACTATACTAATGAAAAGTCATATTTATCGATGTGACTGTATTTATCAATGCGACTGAGAAAATTTGAAGATGCTATCACTTAAATAAAATCTTTCTGAAGTGTAAAGAACCAATATACAGTATCTCTGGTGCTTTCCCTTAGCAGCCACTAGACTCTTTCTGATTTGTTGAAGTGGAGGAGAGAATATTTTTCCTGGTGGAAAATAGTTTATAGGCTGGCAAGTCTTATTCACTTGAGAGCCAGAACATTTACAATTTGTTTTCAACATTTCAACCTGAACTAAAAAGAATAACAAATAACAAGTTTCCCAAGTGACAATAATAATAATAATAATAATAATAACCTCAGCCTTGCTGTCCTAACAAAGCCTGTTAAATATTTCAGTTGTACCTTTATTTAATTAGTACTGCCAATCACTTTCAGGTATTTGTATACTGAGACCGAAGTTTTTGTACTTATAACAGTTGTTGGGATTACCATATTTTTCGGTGTATAAGATGCACCTTTTTACTTCAAAAAAGTGTGCCAAAAACTGGGTGTGTCTTATATACTGAATGCTATTCGGTGGTGGTCAGTGGTAGTGGCAGCAGCCTTCCCCTAGTCCCAGTGGTGGCTTTTCATGACTTTTCATGTGGTTTGGCAGCTGGCGCAGATCACCGCTACTAAACTGTGTGAGAAGCCGGTATCGCCAGATTATGGGAAGGCTGCTGCCGCTTCTACTGACTGCCCCCGCCAGACTATGGGACTACACCCCAAGTTTAACGGCATGGGGGGAAACCCTAGCTTCTCATCAGATCCGCTTCCTCCTTCCTCCTCAGCCACAAATTAAATAGCTCAGGGGCTGTTCACAATCTTACCATTGGTCAAAAGCCATTGAAATAAAATCATTTTATAAAAAGAGAGAAATATTGGTGCCTGACACACCTCCAGGGCAAAGTTTTTCCAAACAGTGGTGTTATTATTGAGAAGATCTGATATTTAGTTCATCTTTCATGCATTCTACTCAGACCACATCTGGCTGTTCATGCTGAATGGTCATAATCAAATTTACCAAGATAGTCTTTGAATAGAAAATATGAAACTATCTTAGAAGATAGGTCAACTCCAAAGTCACCCACACAGAAGCAGAAAAGATACAGTAGTAAATTGATCTTAAGAAGATTATATTGCAGAATGCCACTGTGGTTAGTGGAGTCATGCTAATGAGAACTATGAAACTGAATATATGATGGAATTACAAAATGAAAAAGCTGTGGATGAGAAAAAGCAAGAATAAAAAGAAGATATTGTATAATATGTACGTAGAGACAGTGGTAATTACAAAGATTGTAGTCAAAGAGAACAAGATATGGTTAAGATTAAAAGAGGCAAGGAAATTACAGACTGATGTTGCTGGAAATAAAAACTTGTTGAAAGTGGATAAAAGGGACCAGACATAAGAGCTTTCAGCAGTGAGAATGAAATTAAGAATAAAATGATAGGGGATGAAATTGGAGCAGGGGATTTTTGAAGAAGCGTTTTAGCTATGTGTATGAAAATAACAATTATATGCCAAAGGGTGGAAACAAGAACTATAAATATTAGTCTCCAAGAAAAAAATGGGGGGGGGGGAAAGACATATCTATGGTGAGAATGTTGATAAATGACAAATTTTCAGGCCAGTTTCTTAAATCTGCTTCAGAAAGTGTCTGGCTATAACCTTGCTGTTCTGCTTGGTCATTATGACCCAAAATGAAATGTGAGACCTGTAGATTATTTGTCATGCAGATCTCAAACTTGTGATTAATTGACTTTCCTCATTTGAGGGGTTCTTATTATGAGTGTTGGATTATTTTCATTTTGTTTTCTTTTTGCTATGCACTGATTGTTAAATTTCGTTACACCTGAAACAGTACAAGTGTATAGTAAATGTGAACCGAACAGCAAGGTTTAAAAAGGATTTTAAAAGTAGAAGAGGTGATAGAGTTCCTTGTGACTAGTGTTAGGTGAACTGAAATTGCATAGTTTAGGTCCATTCCGAACTTTGCGGTGTTTGGCATACCGAACCCGAACTTTTTTAAAAGTCTGTGCTCAGGTTCGGCGTTTGCTTGAACACCACAGAGGGGGAGACAGAGAGGGCTCTGACCCAGCAAAGATGGCTGAGGAACTCTGGGAGTTGAAGTCCACAAAGATTTAAAGTGGCCAAAGTTGGCTGGCTGAGGAATTCTGGGAGTTGAAGTCCACAAGTCTTAAAAGTTATGAAGGGTGGACTAAATAAATAAGGAAGTTAAGGCCAATGGACCGCCTTGCTCATCCTACAACCCAGAGCAATATTGATTGGCTGCCGAGCAGGAAACAAAACCAAAGTCTGCACCAATTGCCTGTTGCACCCATTGCCCAGGACAGCCTTAGCTCACCCCAGCACTCTTTGGAAAGGGGAGGGGGGAAGGTTCTGTGTTGATGTAGGCCCCGCCCTCCCGTCTTCTGCCAAAGCAGCCCGTGGCAGCCTGTCTCCTTTTATTTCTTACAGAAAAGGCTCAGACGCCACAGACGCACCTCCTTCTTTAATTTTTTTTGCCACCGCACGCACAATCATGTCAGTTTCCCCTGTGAAAAGCAGAAGATGGAGTCGGTGCTGGAGCAGCTCAAGCAACACATCACCATGGTGGCTGGTGACCGTGGTGGCTAAGACTTTTCTGTAAGAAATAAAAGGAGACAGGCGGCTGCGGGCTTCTTTGGTGGAAGATGGGAGGGCGGGGCCTATGTCAACACAGAATCCACCCCTTCCCCTTTCCAAAGAGCTAAGGCTGCCCTGGGCAATGAGCGCAACGGGGGGGGAGCTACTCCGCCTCCAAGCCCAAAATACCCACCCTGGTGCATGCAGCAGCTCCTTGCCTTGGATGCCCTCCACTTGGGCTTTGTTTCCCCCCCACACCCCTGGCAAGAAGGTGGGCTGCCCAGGGTTGACGGGATTCACCGCCTTGAGAATGGCACTGCAAGCAAAAGGAGGTGGGGAATCCAATTTCCCATTTGCTTGCCGCCCCCGCTGGGATTCCCAGGACAGGGATTTGATGTCACGGAGACTCCTTCCTGGCTGGGGCCAAAACGGTGGAGTTGCTGAGGAAATAAAGCCACTGGTGGATGGGGACAGCAGCCGGGCTGAGGTTGCCTGGAGGGGGCAATGGTGGTGAGGAGGTTGTGCACGTCTTGTGCACTGAAGGGACGACTGGCCAGTCAGAGCCCTCCCTACCTCCCCCTCCATGCCACCGCCCACTTGAAGCCCTTCTGCCACACGAATCCCAGTGACCAGTTAGGTGCCGTACGAATCCCAGAGACCAGTTAGGTTCCACAGAGTTGGCCTTCTCCGGGTCCCATCGACTAAACAATGTCATTTGGTGGGACCCAGGGGAAGAGCCTTCTCTGTGGTGGCCCTGACCCTCTGGAATCAGCTCCCCCCAGAGATCAGAATTGCCCCCACCCTCCTTGCCTTTCGTAAGCTCCTCAAAACCCACCTCTGTTGTCAGGCATGGGGGAATTGAGATATTCATTCCCCCCAGGCCTATACAATTTATGCATGGTATATTTGTATGTATGTTTGGTTTTTAATAAGGGTTTTTAGTTATTTTAAATATTAGATTTGTTATATGTTGTTTTATTACTGTTGTTAGCTGCCCTGAGTCTACGGAGAGGGGCGGCATACAAATCGAATAAATAAATAAATAAATAAATAATAAGCCCGCCGGGCCAGAGGTGTTGGGGTTGGAGTTCGGCAAATTTACCCAAACTCCACCGCCAAGTTCGGCCGAACCCGCCGAACCTGAACTTTGATGGGTTTGCCCAACACTACTTGTGACTTTATACCATAGAGACAGTAGTCAGACCATATTTTACTATTTATCAAGTCATCAAGAAGTTTGTGTATTTGAAAAGTGAAGTTTGTTATATACTGTACTATATTTGTTTGCTGAGAGCAGATGTGTGTTGAAACAAATTGGCTGGAATTATGGAATATTTTTTGAAATGAGGTTAAAAGCTAATGGCCAACTGTGGAGAAAAGAATATATTGTGAATGTAAAGTATGTCTGACAAAAAATCAGCATCTAATGTAAGGTTCCATACTGAAGAATAAATCTGATACATTTTGGTACCTTAGTATATTTATAGATAAAAATGTAAGGAATGTACATGAAGATAATAGAGATGCATTGATTTGGTATGTAAATGTACACTGGCTTCTTTTTTTAATGCAGATTGCTCAATGAGATATATGCAATTGAAAATTCATATATCAGAGACCAAGGTAATTGTATTTTATACCAGGAAGACTATAATTGCAAGTTATACAAGAATAAATAGTGGCAAAATAGACCAAGTAGATATAATGCTTACTAAAGATAAGAATATTGCAAGGAAAAGTGTATGATATACAATTGGTGATTAAAAGGTGGTAAATATAATGTGGTCTATGTAAAAAAAAGGCTGTACACACAACTAAATTTTTTTCTGCCTACTTAGTAGGAAAGTGAAATTTGAGCATGTCAGGAAAAATAAATCTAAACATGTAAATAGGTACATAACATGTACAATAGGTACTCCAAATATGTGTTTGGTTAAAAAGGGGTGGTGGTGGTGACCAGAATGCTGAATATAAAAGTGAGTGGATGGTTTAAAAGGAGTAGGGTGGTATTGTGGTTAGCTCTGGCCCAGCTCCTGCCCCAAGGACTGTGGATGTGGGGGAGACATCCACATGCTGCAGGCCTGTTTTGCCCCCGGTGGAATCTGATGATGAAGGCTCCTCTGACCAAGAAGACATGAGTGACAGGGAGGAGGAAAGTTTGGCAGACAGCTCAGAAGGAGATCAATTATCTAGCTCCTCCTTGGATTCAGAACAACACTTAATGATACAGCCACGCATGCGGAGAGCCATGCATAGGCAACAACAACTGAGAGATTATTATCAAAGAAAATGAGGCCACCTGTGGTTGGGTGAGGCTGTGGTAATTAGTGAGGCTGCTATAAATAGCAGCCTGTGGGTTTGACAATTGTGGAGGTTTATCTGATCGTTGTATTTCGTGACTGCTTTACTGACTTTGACTTTTTGTGTGGCTGATTTTTCCCTGCTTTGAAACTAAACCAGAGCAAAGTGTGTTTCACTTTGTGAAAGAAGAAGGACTGTGAATTGCCTCACAGCTGCAAGCTAAGTATCACAGAACTGATAAGGGACTTGTACAAATTACCAGTTTGTTTGGAGATGAGTGCTCTTTGCTATACCAAAAGAGGGCTTAGTTTAATTTTCATTATAAAGAACATTGTTTTGAATTTTCAAACGTGTGTGTGTCTGAAATTTGTACCTGTGAATTTTTGGGAGGAGTCTACCAGAGAGCCCGACAGAACAAGTGGTTATGCAGAGAGGATGAATTAGGATCAAAATGAAAGAAGGAATGAATTAAGAGGGAAGAGAAGAAAAAATATAGAGTCATATAATTAATGATGATGTTGAAGTTTTGGTTATATTTTGGTTATATTTCCTTTATATTATGTCTTGAATTGCTTTTGCATTCTATTTCATATTTGTTTTCTACCCTCTATAATTACTTACTCCAAAAGACAATAACAAGATAAGTATGTATATATAAATATAAGCATGTATGACTGGTATTTCACATACTGTATGTATTTTATTAACATTAATTTATTGTATTGCTCTTTTTTTACTGAGTGCTCTTTAATTATGCATGTCCACTTATTTCATACTTAGAATCTTTGTGTGTTTGTTTGCGCCTGATGTGAATTTCTGTGTCACATTTATAGATAAATAGATGAGAGAGAGAGACAGAGAGAGACCAAAAAAGTTTGTTGGGTTTTTTTTTTTAAAGGACTATTTGCATAGGCATTGCTGAGATGATAGCCCTCTTCAGGTTGATTTTTCATGCTTGCTCAATGCTTTTTACTTTATGTGTAAGAACAGCTCACAGAACAAATTGACAGGAAAGTGGAAACAATATATGTTGCTAAGCAAGTACGCATTCATGGTTACCAGACCTAACAAATGGAAAGCTTGTAATAAAGGACCAACTTTAATCATTTCTGACAGATTCTTTCCACCTCCCTTATGGGCCTATCTAGTGGGAGGATGGAACTGCTCTCCTCCTATTGTTAGTCAGAATGATGGAAGGTTGAATTATTTATCATATTTTGCCGATGGCTCTCTAATCCTTCTTTGTAAGCCTTTATTAATGAAGTCTGATAGCAAAGTGTTGGGTTTCCCACATGACTCCTCTATTAAAAGCACAGGTGAGTGCTTGTGAAGTACACCAGGTGCTTAAACAACATTGATAGCCTAGGTAAAGTAAGGAGCATTTGCCAAAAAAAAAGGGAAGCAGGAATGTTATATTCAAGCTTTTTAACCTTTCTTGACAAAATTGTAAAAAGAGGCATCCTAATTTTTCCTGTCATTAACATGGCATATGCTGTGAAATTTGCATTACCAGATGAATAGGTTTACCATACAGGGTTATCCTATAAATGCAAAACACATGATTAAAGAACCCTTCTGCACTCTATTTCTATACCTATTTCTATATAAAAATCCAGCCTCCTCAAATTCTCTCACATAAAAATGTGTCCAGAAATAGAATCAAAGAGAGGTTATGCAGGTGGAAGGAAGGTAATATTTTTAATGGCTAGTTAGAGAAGTACAGTCTAAAAAAAAAGGACAAGCTATATCAGAGAAGCACTTCACTTCACTACTTCAAAATCACTGCTGGTCATTTTTTCTTCTCTATGCTGCTGATGGGAGCAGGTTTGATCTTTAATAGCTGAGAGTTCCAGAAGTAGAGAGCAGTTCAACAATCATCTCAATGATGTCCTTAAATGTCCTCTTATAATTTCTTCTTCATTAAAAAAGGGGGATTGCTTTTTCTCTGGAAAAAATAAAAGAATTGCACTTTTATAATTAAAAAAGAATTAAACGGAAGGGTGGTGTCATGCAAACAAAAATTTTGTTTTGAGATTGTACTTATTTACGATTCCCTGGGGTCCCTTGAATGCTGTCACAGAAGATTAAAATAATGAGGCTCTAATGTTACTTAGAAGTGAGACCAGCTTTTTATCAAAAATGACAAAGGCAAATTGGAGCAGCAGAGAAAATGGCACTGCTAGAACAGGGCTAGCAGATCAGGGCTGCCAAATTCTAGAAGACCACTAGATGGCATTAAGAAGCCTACAAAACCCTAATACCTGCTGCCATTTACCAATCACCTGGAATTTGGCAACCCAGGTCTAGTAGCCATAGGCTAGAGCAGATTTGCTTTTCTATATGATAGCAGTTTATAACTGTTCATGACTACTACCAAGGTAACTTTGTGTAATGTTGAAGAGCTAAATACAGTGATACCTCATCTTACAAATGCCTCATCATACAAACTTTTCGAGATACAAACCCGGGGTTTAATATTTTTTTGCCTCTTCTTACAAACTATTTTCACCTTACAAACCCACCGCCGCTGCTGGGATGCCCTGCCTCCGGACTTCCATTGCCAGCGAAGCACCTGTTTTTGCACTGCTGGGATTCCCTTGAGGCTTCCCTCCATGGGAAACCCCACCTCCGGACTTCTGTGTTTTTGTGATGCTGCAGGGGAATCCCAGCAGTGCAAAAACAGGCACTTCACTGGCAATGGAAGTCCGGGGGTGGGGTTTCCCAGAGAGGGGAGCCTCAGTGAAATCACAGCATAGCAAAAACACATAGGTCCGGAGGTGGGGTTTCAAGGACTTCAGTGTTTTTGTGATGCTGCAATTTCACTGATGCTCCCTTCACTGGGAAACCCCACATCCGGACTTCTGTTGCCAGCGAAGCGCTCAATTTTGCGCTGCTGGGATTCTCCTGCAGCATCGCAAAAACACAAATGTCCAGGGGTGGGGTTTCCCATGGAGGGGAGCCTCAGGGGAATCCCAGCAGTGCAAACAGGGGCGCTACGGCTGGCAAAAGGGGTGAATTTGGGGCTTGCATGCATTAATTGCTTTTCCATTGATTCCTATGGGAAACATTGTTTCGTCTTACAAACTTTTCACCTTAAGAACCTCATCCCGGAACCAATTAAGTTTGTAAGACAAGGTATCACTGTACATTGAAAATAGCTACATTAATAAAAAATATCAAATTATTGCCATGATGAATGCCTTAAGTAAGTTTTAGGTTGATATTTCTAGAAGTTATTCTTTACTAAAGAATTTAATTCTCCCAAAAGCTATTCTTCTAAAAAATATTTCTCTATTCAGTATGCAAACCTTCTATACTCTAAAATCTCACTGGTTTTAGGTGCATACTTTTTCAGAAACGATCATAATGTATTACAAAATTCCCCAATCTAAATAATGTATTTCAGAAGCCTAGTTTGCATATGCAGAGGATTTCTAAAATATGCTCTTTTCCTCTTCAATTAATCCACTGAACAAATTTTATCAGAATTAAAATAGAACTCTTCAGAGTTAATAGAGTGAATAGCAAAGAAAAGTCAGCCAAAGATCATATCTTTGGCTCTGTGGAATAGTTTATTCTGATCTATAGAAGAACAAATGTGAAATAGGTTCTGTTTAAAGATGCCCACACCACACTTAAATTTTTATAGGCATGAATTGTAGAGAACTGGCATTTAATTATACAACTTAAGAAGCCCATTAAGCCTGGTAATAGTCAGCCAGCAAGAAAGAAATTTAATTTTTGAGCTTCCAAACAATATCCCATCATCATGCCCCACTTTCTGCAGTACAAAGACATCTCAATAATAACTTTTAAGGGACGTGTCACCATGATGCCACTTGTGTCTCATCCATTGCAGGCTTAAGGCATCTTGTTCTTCAACTGTAGAAATGATATTTTTCTCGTCTCCCGGCACAAATTTTATTGCACAAATGTTATTACAATTCCTTTTTAATGATATATCCAATGAAACCATTAAATCTGGGATCCCATTGAACTTTTTTCTTCTGCTGTGCAAACTCCATGGGCATCAAGCACTGCTTTCTAGGCCTGTTTTGACTACGGCTTTATGCAGAAAATGACCCATCTGTTGGATAAATATTTTGGATTGTTGTTAACATAAGATTATTAATTTATGGGAAGTTGTCTCTACTCTGTTTTGTCATAGGATTATTGATCTCCCAGAATATATTTCCTTTTCTGAAAATCAAAGTAACCTGGCAAACTGATCAGTAGATTCAACTCTTACTGACTTAATTTAACTATTGACGTCGATCCACCATTCAAGCTAATCATATTGTATTTTCTACCTATCTAATTGTGGTTATGGACGTTGCGGTAGCTGCTACCAGCTATCTTTGCTCGCTATTCATCTGGATGCCAAAATCTAGTTTTATGTGAATGCTTTTTATGTAAACTTATAAGAAATATGTGTGGTTGGAATCAGGTGGGGGTTCCTCCTCACCGCTGCTACTGGTGTGGATGTGAGTGCACCTCTGGGTGACCAGCAGGTGTGCGTGTGTGTCTGGTGGGCATGCATGTGCATTGGAGAGAGATTTGGTTCTGCACATACACAGCAAGCAAATCTCATGAGAAGACACGCAGGCGTGTGAGATTTTGACTTTTTTTTTGCTTTCGCGCATACACGGAAGCAAAAAAATTGCCGAAAATTGCCAAAATATCTTGCATGCATCCTCTCATGAGATTTTTATTCCTTCGCATGTGCAGAAGCCAAATCTCACTCTGATGCACGTGTGCGCCTGCCAGTCACCCAGAACTATGCGCACATCGCCATTTTCACTATTGGTGCACAGAGTGGCCCATACCAATAAGGAACCCATTACTGGTTGGAATTCTTTTACCCTTCCCAAGTTTCTGTTCCTGCAAATGGATAGTACTACTTTGATGAACTGTAGAAAATATCAGCCTTCATTTTTATAGACCAGCCTACAATGTCAGCTTTAAAATAAAACCAGTTGACAACAATCCTATATGACTTTTTTTCAAGTTTTACTTTGTTTTTATAGCCAGAGACACAAATGATATAAATCCAGAAAGCACAAACAGGCAGACTGATGCATCAGGATTCTCAGGGTCATTTCTTTTAAATAAAGTTGAATAAAATTTACAAATATTAACCAATGCCATAACTTCAGTATGCTTCAGGATTAAAACAAGTGGGAAATGCGGTACAGACATGTATGTGATGGCAGATATGTCCACTGGGTGTTTGGAGCAAAAAAAAGAATGTATACATGAATGTTAGTTAATAGCTCTCCAAGTGTCCTTGTGACTGTCCTTAGAGCAACACACAATATTTTTAACAATATAATGCTTTCAATCTAAATTGTACTTTCAGGCAAAATAGCCATTACATTGTTTCCAAATGTCCATTAAGAGTTTACCCCGGCCCAATCTTTGATTTTTTTTTTCAATATAGACTATCCTGTCCTTGAAAAGCTGGATGGACTGGACATTAACATTTGAACTCTATAAGTGCATGTACTTGTCAATACACTAAATAAATAAATAAAGTACTTCAGACTTGCAAGATTCTGCCAGTGTAGATTTCTAATACGTATACGTAGTTCATCTGATTGGGTTACCCATATGGTTTGTCCCACGAGGCTGAATACAGTCTGTGAGTGGTAGAGGATAGAATAGATGTAAGACAAAAATGAAGTTTAGTTTATTTTTATTTCTTTACACATTTATTATTAGTGGTGGTAGAAGTTGTTCTTATAGTTAATGGCTTTCATATTCATTGCTTCTAATAGTTCTAAACTGATATAATTTAAATAATAAGATTATACCATCTGATTAATTTAATAATTGTCTTTGTCTATGATTACAGAATAACTTTTGGAAAATATGTGAAGAGTCACGCTCAAGACTTTGTGGTGGAATGGGTTGCTCTTGATCTTGGAACTTCAAGTTGGGTGTCTCCGAGTCCCATATTTCATATTTGACTTGTTAGTTGCAAAGAATGCTGTTGTTGACTCTTGTAAACAGGCTGTATATTAACTCTCACTAGCAACAGTTAAGCTTGGATAGGATGTGTTCAAAGGTGCTTCTTATGACAAGGCAAGAAGATCAGCCAGAGCATGGGAAATTTCACTGTCATAATATAGTTCCTGAAAGAAAAACAAGGCTACTGTACAGGGCAGAAAATATAACAAAGCATTCATTAATTGCATTTGAGTTCACTTTCTCTAGCACAAGAGCTAAATGAAATTAGGAAATTGGAGATGTCCATAGAAAGAACTCCCCTGCATACTGTTCCTCTGGCAGTATGCTTTTAGCCTGGATGGAGGGCAATTTCCTTTATACATTAAATTAATTAATCAGATCTATCCCAGGAAGCCAAGCTCCCATTGCTGTATTTAACCACCAGTGATTTCACAGAATGCTAAATAGCCCTTCAATTCTGTTACTTTAATGGCCATTAAATAACAAAAGTGGAAGAAAGGCGATCATGGCCATCTAACCACTTTTAATTAAAATAAAATGAAGAAGTAGTTGTAATTTTCTTTCCACCTTTGACAGGAAACAGATAGTAAAGTTTATAGCACACAGTACTGAAGTATTCTAGTTTTTAATTAAAACTTTAGTAGTTTAAATTAGAGATCAGCACATAGCTGCTAATACATTTCTGAAAATACTCCTATCTAAAAAAAGAAGTAACAAATATTATAGTTAAAGGATGGATTATTATTTTTCTGTCTTTTTCTATGTCATTCATATGTTAGAATAATGAATTCTGAGCATGGCAGCTTAGCAAGGGTGATATGCTCTGGCTTTGGGTGTGCTTGCTGGTGGTTGGGCTGCCGATAGTGATGGTAGCACAAAGCTTTGCCCACCCACCTGGAAGCCACCATTTGGTCTCTTTTATCCTCTGCACATGTGCAAAACATTCTGGGCAGAGAATAAAATAACCTAAATAGTGGCATCTGGATGGGTGGCTGAAACCTCACACTGCCATTGCTACCAGCTCACCAACCAATGACAGGCATGCCTGAACTGGGAGAATTTCACCCCTGCTGCTTATTTACTAAAATGGGTCAAGCTGAGGCTCACTCCGGTTACTACTGTGAGCAGAATGAAATGTCAATTTCATGTACATGATAATATTTCCAACAGTTGCTATTTTATTAATCAGTATTGCCAACTTTAGTTTAATTTTAGACATCTCTTGGCATTTCCACAGAAATGATGGAACAGAAATGAACTGTGAGTACTGAAATTTATAATGGGATATATACATTTTATCATTTGGATTGGTAATGGGTTGCAAATCCCATTGCTACCAGTTCGCACACATGCGCAACTTCTGGCCGATGGGCAGAGCCTCTGTTGCTGCTATCAGTTTGTAGATCCGGGCTGTACCAGTAGTAACTCACCACTGATTTGGATAAATTTCATTGTTCTCTAAATATCTTTTATTTATTTACATGTCAAATCACATGTCGAATATAAATGAACACTTCAATAAGGGACAAGACACCTTACATTTTAATTACCTCTTTTTCTATATACAGAAGCTAATTGTTGCTTGTAATTGTTTCCACCCAACTTCTCTGCCCACAAATTTAAGCATGATTCAAAACATAATTTAAATATCTTAATTATTTACTTAATAAAAAATTAAATCTGCTTTTATTCATGAAAACATTTTTTCACAAAACTACGATATGTGATGGTACGTTCCACCAGATGCTTGCTATCTGAGGGAGCATCTCTGATTGGCCAGGACTTTTCCTAGGCAGTAGATATAAAACCCTGCCATTGGCTGCCATGTCTGACAGCCAATTGTAAAAGAGCTGTCAGATGCAAGGAAACCCTGTTGCCAGTAAGGAACTGCCTTTTCGGCTTAGTTGTTGTTGCTAGTTGCTGTTATATTGTTAAGGCCAATAAAGGCATTTGGTTAAGCCCAAGCAGAGCCTCAGTTTCTGGAACCCTTGATTCTCCCGATAGAGCATGTGAAATACCTATTATTTATGTATGACCAAATTATACACCAAAACAGAGTTCATTATACAACTATAGTGATAGTACTTTTTAAAAATCATACTTATCTGCAAAATTTGTTTTGTGTATTGTAGGACTATCTGAAGAAGAGATGGAAGAGGCCATAACCAGAGCATTCTTTTCCCATATTGTCTTTTGCATCTTAGTTAACCAAATAGGCTAGGACAGTGATGGCGAACCTATGGCATGGGTGCCACAGGTGGCACGGGGAGCCATATCTGCCGGCACATGAGCCGTTGCCCTAGCTCAGCTCTACCTTGCATGTGTGTGCTGGGCAGCTGATTTTTGACTCACACAAAAGTTCCAGGAGGGCATTTTCAGCTTCCAGAGAGCCTCCAGGGGGTAAGGGTGGGCATTTTTGCCCTCCCCAAGCTCCAGGGAAACATCTGAAGAGTGAAAAACTGGCCTACCAGGCCCACCTGAAGTTGAGAAATGGGTTATTTCTGGCCCCCAGAGGGCCTCCCCAGGCATTTAATTTTGGGTGTGGGCACTCGTGCAGGTGTGATAGTGTCTGCGCATGCGTTTTCAGCATCAAGGGGGAAAAAGGTTCACCCTCACTGGGCTAGGATAACCTTTAAATTAAAAAGAAATTCAGACACAAGCCCAAATAACAACTTCAGAGAATGTTTTACCTCATGGCAAAGTAGGTTCCTGCCGGTTCAGACCAGATTGTCTGAACTGGTAGCAACCAGTGACATCAAGATGGCATCATGGATCCGATTCAGTCAATGCTGGTCTGTGGGTGCTGCCATCTTTTTTTTTTTCAGATTTTTTTTTCAGAATTATTTGCTGTTTTGAAGTTTTTTCTTCTGCTGCTGCTTGAAAAGGAGCTTGCCACCTGCTGCTGGATTTATACTAACCTTTATTTCTTTGCCCTAAGCACAGCTGATCAGCTCCTCATTTGTGTTTCAGGCTGATTACAGCTACTGAGAATACGCAGAAGCAGAATTGCATGATGGGAGGCACAACCCTGGGTGAGCAAAATGGGCAGATGTGCATGAACAGAGTAAGCCCCTGTACATGAAACAGTGCAATGTGAAACAGTGGCAAAGATAAATGGAACCCACCCCTGTCTCATGGTATAATATTTTACAATATAACATTAATTTGGCCACATTAAATGGTACAAAGCAAATAGCTCCAGGTCTCTTTCTGAGAAATGATTAGAAACCTTTCTTGGTCTCTTGTTTCTTCTTCAATTAGTATCATAAATGCTAATATGTTTTTGAAAAGCAAAGTGTGGCCCGGTGATATTTTAATCCAGCCTTAAGTCGAGGAGGCAAAAGATCATATATGAGACCATGTTGTGAAATTTGTTCATTTATTCATGAGATCTTATAAACTATAATTCTTCACAGCAAAATAACAACAATAACTGGAGCAAGCAAACAACAACCAGAAAATCTTGGAATCCTAAACCAACATGCATCAACACATAAACATTCCTACAAGTATTGATCTGCAGTCTCATTTTATCCCAATACAAGTGGGATAAGCCAGTTTTTAAAGGCTTTCTGGAAAGTTACAAGGGTGGGATTATTAGAGCGCATTATTAGAATGTGCTCTGGCGATATAGAAGTCATTATAGTATTTAATTAACATTTTATTGGTTTCCTATCAGCAGGAAGGTTAATTTAAGTATAGAGCATAGGTATTATAAGTTTATCATAAAAGTGTGTAGCTTGCATTTAAGTATCAAGATTCTTCCAGTCCATATGAGCCTCCTTCCCTATTTTTGAAAAACAAAGACATTTTAGACAGAAACACACACACACACACACATATATCTTGGTGCATTTGAGTCTTTTCCTATGTAAGATTGATAGAATCTTGGCCAAGATTCTATCAATCTTACACAGGAAAAGATCTGAATACACCAATACCTACACACACACACACACAAACACACACATAAACACACACAAACACATATATATGCACTTCTTAGAAAAATAATATTTAAAAAATCTACCTTCATCTATCTTTGGGGTTCACAAAAACTTTACAATTCCTTAGAGCTTTAAAATCTTCTGGTATAGCTTCAACTAGAAATATTTACCACATTAGTTTACTTACTTATTTAAATTTATTGGGCATTTTAATTTTAAATTAAGCAATCTATACTCCAATACGGTAAACAAGAAAGATTAAAACAATAAAATCTAATAACTGAATTTACAAGAAATAATCATTTGTCATACCAAGGAATAGCCTTCTCACAAACAATCACATATTGAAGGGCAGGAACTCACTATCCTAGCAATTCCTGAAGGCTTTGCAAAATAACTAGGGCTGTGCAGCATTTTGAAATGTCAACAGTGTTAGTGCTGATCTAATCTCAAATGGAGCACTATTTCAAAGGACAGGTAGTAATGGAAGAGGCACATCCCATGGTCTATGATGATAACACTCAATCAAGAAGGGACTTGAAAAGTACCCTCCTAGCAATCTTATGATACATAAATGTTTGGATCTTAAATGTCATCAGCCTATCAAGTTCTTAGATCATCTGCCCTGTAATAGCTAATACCCTGTCCTATATTTTTATTAATATACTTTATCCATGTATTTTATAAATGAATGAAGTGTGTGTGTGTGTGTGTGTGTGTGTTCCAAGAGAGAGAATAATTTTAGGAAAATGATGTTCATAGTGTACTGTGAAACAATATTACTAGGTACAATCACACTGAATTGTACCACTACTAGGTACAATCCAGTGATGGGTTCCTACGGGAACGGTCAGGAACGCAGTTCCAGTAGCAAAATTTGTAGCTCCACCCCAGAGCACCCAATTTGCATGGAAAGATGTTGAAACGAAATGCATAAGCTACGCCCACAGTGTGATAGTAAAAGTTTTGGTAGCCCATCACTGGTACAATCACACTTTTGTATTTCACTTTTTAGTCCCTTTGCTATTTGTTGATTATTCTCTATCCAAACTAATTCTGCATTCTTTTCTTTTCACTTAAATTTAAGAGCTATTTCTTAATAAACCATCCTCTGATTATTTCTGATATCCTCCCTATTTACCAGGTATCTGTTCTGTCTGGGTTCCCCCAGACGCCAACACCAACCAAAAAGAGTAGCCAGACACACTGGTAAAAAGCAAAGGCAGTTTATATACTGGAAAGCAAACACAGGTAACAAAAACTGTTCTTACAAACAGGAACACGATGCAGTTTCACAGAGGTTTCACGAAGGCCAGGCAATAAAACAGGATTCTTGCTGGCAAAAACAACTCTGGGGATAATAAAACCCATGCCTCCCCCAAGTCTTCCAGGCTTCTAGGCCACAAGCCAAGATCAGAGACACCAAGAATCGAAGCAAGGTCACAGGATTCCCAGTTGATAACTCTCCACGAGACTGTAAGGGTGGGCCTGCCTTTTCAACCCTGCTGAGGAGAACCACACCCAAACCCAGCTGTTGCCAATTCAGGGATGGAAATATCTTTCTAATTGGCCCCTTCTTTGAGCTGCACGTCTCTGCCGCATGTCTATTATAGCCTGTGCGTCTTCATCCAATGAATCCAGGCTACTAGCTGGGGAGAGGGCCCCCCCGGGGGTCTCAGGCTGCTCTCCCTCCTCCTCCTCCTCCTGACGTTCCTCTCCCCCGTCTGCCTGGTCCTCCCCCTCCTGGTCACTGTCCTCCTCCTCTGGGCATGGATCCGGCAGAGCTCCAGCCGGTCCCTAAGGAGCCTCAGGCTGAATCACAACACCATCATTGCTCTAACAAATAACATTCTCTTCTCAATTAAATAGTCCATGCATGTAGAGAGAGAAGGAATGGAAATTTCTAATAAACAGTGGAATTTAGATACTCTTCATCAAGTTTTGTTACCTACCATTTTTATTCTCCCAAGCCATTCTCTCAAACTGCTGTCACTTTCTAGGAAGCTTCTAGTCATTTTGTATTTCTTTGAATGCATATTTTGGTCATTTTAATATGATATTTATCTGATATATTTATAGCTGTATCAAGTGAAATTATTTTAATGTCAAAAAAAGTGTCAGAATTTGCCATTTCAATATGATTTTTTGAAAAAAAGTAATGCATTCATATATTTACTAGCCCTTAGCAGCTTTAATATCAAATGCTTCAATTTGTGATAAATCAAGCTACCAAGGAAGACAATAGCAATGCAGAAATGGAATTAATTTTCCAATAAGTAGGTCAGCTGAAATAATTTCCAGATTTATTGCAATAACCCTACATTTTACTTGTTTAAAATGTCTTTGCATATAATCTGATTCGAATTAAAAAATATATATCCTAGAGTGACAAATAAGCAGGAAATAAATAAAATTAAGCTACAAAGGCAATTTACTTCTGGAAAGATCCTTTGGAACTTCTTGTCCAACATTACCTATTTATCCTACCTGAAACTGTATGATTTGAAAATAATTTTATGCTTTCTCAAGTCATTATGAACTTGTCAGAAATATGCAGAAACAATAAAATATTCCATACTCTACACCCAAATGAATATGTACAGTTAATTACATGCAGTTCAGCTCTACTAACAAGTACCTAAATAAGTCACCTTTGTCTTCATTTCTGAAGAAGTTAGCAGTTCAAGGGATATTAATCGAAACACATTGAAAGTCTAAAACAACTTATTTAAAAGTTGAGCACTGGACATTCAAATGCACTATTACATTTGGAAAAGGGCCTTTGAACAATATACAGTGATACCTCAAGATACGAACCCCTCGTCTTACGAACAACCCGTGATACGAACCCGGGGTTCAGAAAATTTTTGCCTCTTCTTACGAACGTTTTTCGTCTTACGAACGCCAAACCCGAACTTCCGGGTTCGGCATTCCGGAGGCTGCTGGGAAGCCCCGCAGCCCGGCTGTCACCTTTTAAAACAGCCGGGGGGCTTCCCAGCAGCCTCCCGAAGCTGAACCCGGAAGTTCGGGTTTGGCGTTCGGCTTCGGGAGGCTGCTGGGAAGCCACCCGGCTGTTTTAAAAGGTGACAGCCGGGCTGCGGGGCTTCTCGGTGGCGGCGGCAGCAGGTTGGTAAGACGGAAAACGTTCGGGAGGCCGCTTTGGGTTTTTGGCTGGGAGGGAAGGCAGGACGTCTGGCGCTGGGGAAGGGAGTCAGGAAGGTCCTCCTGCTCCCCCCTCAGCGAAAAACACAAAGACGGTCTGCCGCCGCATGACAGGCAGGGCGGAGCAGCATGGAGCAAATGGAGTCTGAAACCGTCAGCGGCTTCAGCTTCCCATTGCTCCGTGGGCGGCGGCAGACCGCCTTTGTATTTTTGGCTTGGGGGGGGAAGCAGGAGGCGCAGGATCGGGTGGGCGGCGGGCGAGGCGTGACCGAGCGGGCCCGGCTCAGGCTAGGACGGGGCAGGCAGCGGCTGGGCGCGGCGGCGAGGGTGCGTCTGACTCGGGGCTGGCGGCGCCCGACGCAGCGGGGAACATCAGCGTGGGAGGCAGGAGAGGACCAGGAGAGGACCAGGCAACCGAAGCCGGCTTGGCTTCCCTCGCCGCCGCAGGCAACGTGCGTTGCGATCTTTCAGGCCGGCCAGGCTCAGCGGATCAAGCCGCGCCTCCCGGGCCTTCCATCACTGAGCCTCGCCAGCCCGGAAAATCGCAGCCCCTGTTGCCTGCGGCGGCGAGGGAAGCCAAGCCGAGAGCAGCATCACCGCGGCTCCTGGCTTGGTTTTCCTCGCTGCCGCAGGCAACACGGGCTGCGATTTTCCAGACCGGTGAGGCTCAGTGACGGGAGGCGCGGCTTGATCCGGGAGGCGCGGCTTGATCCGCTGAGACTGGCCGGCCCGGAAAGTCGCAGCCCGTGTTGCCTGCGGCAGCGAGGGAGGCCAAGCCGAGAGCAGCATCACCGCGGCTCCTGGCTCGGTTTCCCTCGACGCCGCAGGCAACACGGGCTGCGATTTTCCGGGCCGGCCAGGCTCAGTGACGGGAGGCATGGCTTGATCCAGGAGGCGCGGCTTGATCCGCTGAGCCTGGCCGGCCCGTAAAATTGCAGCCTGTGTTGCCTGCGGCGGCGAGGGAAACCGAGCCAGGAGCCGCGGTGATGCTGCTCTCGGCTTGGCTTCCCTCGCTGCCGCAGGCAACGTGCGTTGCGATCTTTCGGGCCGACCAGGCTCAGCGGATCAAGCCGTGCCTCCCGGGCCAGGCGGCTGCCTTCCGTCACTGAGCCTCGCCATCCCGGAAGATCGCATGTGTGGAAGAGGTCCGTGGGAGAACTGGGGGGACCCCAGCCCACGCCTGCTGCTTGCCCTCCCGGAAAGACCCCAGCCCACACCTTCAGGAGCTTCCCAGCCGGGTCCCTTCCACGGGGCAGTGGCCACGGCTCCCCCCAGTTCTCCCGCTGACCCTTTCCACACACGCACACCATCCCCAGCCTCCGCGGCGCCGGTTGGCTGTCATCTTGTAAACAAGCAAGAAGAGGAGGAGGAGCTGGGCGCCGGTGGTGGTGGAGGAAAGCGCCCAGCTCCTCCTCCTCTTCTTGCTTCTTTAGAAGATGACAGCCGAACAGCGGCGCAGATAATGTGGCCCGGAGGCTGGGAGGGAGGCGGAATACAGGAGGAGGAGGAGGAGGAGGAGGGAGGCCAGGAGGCAGGGAGGAAATCAGAGAAGACGCACGTACAAACTTCCGTGTTCGGCTTCAGGAGACAGCTGGGAAGCGGCGTGGCTCTTTTAAAAGGTCGCAGCCGGCCTGGGGGGCTTCCCAGCACCCCCCCGAACCCAGGTTTGGGGTTCGGGGGGGTGCTGGGAAGCCCCCCAGGGCGGCTGTCACCTTTTAAAACAGCCGCGCGGCTTCCCAGCATTCGCCGAAAGCCGTTTTTTTGGTTGCACGGATTAATTGACTTTACATTGTTTCCTATGGGAAACAATGTTCCGTCTTACGAACCTTTCGTCTTACGAACCTCCTCCTTGCACCAATTAAGTTCGTATCATGAGGTATTACTGTACTTTCCTAATGTTGAAGTTTGCTCTTTTCCACAAAAGCAAACTGATAAAAGGTGAAAAATTATTGTTGTTGTTCTTGTCATTATCATTGTTATTGTTGCAGTCCAGACTGTAAAGGGACATCTTCAATGCAGATTATACAACAAATGTTATACAATGTTAAATAAAAATAAAAGGAATTCTTAGTGCTATGTCTATTGTTTTATATTAAGAAGATGCCAATATTTGGATGTGCATTCATTAATAATTATGGCATTATGACTAAGACATGTAATACTGTGTAAAAAGGCTAAACAAGAATTTCTATATAGTACTGAATTTTACAGTCTCCATATAGTGCATAGAGTTATTTGACAAAATGAAAAAAAGAAAACTTGATTGACATGGTAGTTTTCCCCTATTATATATATTTATATTATTTGTAATATTTCAAAGGGTAATTCATGTCTGTTAGTTTCCATTTGGAACTTCTTCAATCAGTCATCTCTTTCTAGCTTCCACTCTTCTATGGATTTATTTCAATTAAAGATTGTAAGTTCAAGTGTCATAATTGGCGCTTGTCACTATTAATTCACATGCTTTAAAATTTTTACATAGATCCAAAATTTCTGATGAGAATTATGGAGGGCTTTGTCATCTCCCAATAAACTAAATTATGAAGGAAAAATTAGAGACAGAAGATTCAACAAGCCTTTTCATAAGTATCAATAAACTCCTTGGTTTTCTAGCTCGATATTGTCTTTGGGGTTTCTTATAGTCAACATCCTAAGAAACTCCAAAGACCTTATCCTGCCATCAGATCCTCCAAATTCTATGGAGGCAGGTCATGTGGAAGTGGTTCAATTGTCTAGCATATCTTCCAAGTCCCACTAGCATACAACAGGGTGAGTAGCACTACTGCTTGGTAGACTTTGAGCTTTGTAGCAAGGCTTATTCTGCATCTGTTCCACTCATTAGTCTGCCAAATGCAGAGCTTGCCTTGGTGATTCTGCAGTTCACCTCAATGTCAATTGTCACTGCATGAAAGAGGGTGCTGCTAAGGTATGTAAATTGGTCCACTTCTTGTAGCATTTGTTCCTTTACTGTGAACGTGGTTCTTGGTATTTAGCTTTTGGAGCTAGCTGATGCATCCACTTTGGTCTTCTTTATGTTGATAAGGAGACCAAAGTTGTTGCGTGCTGCTTGCATTTCCTGCTCTGATCCAGTATTCAGGGCACAGTCATCAGCAAAGAGAAGGTTACATAGCCCAGTCTTCTTTATCTTGATGACAGCCTGTAGTCTTTGCAGTTTGAACAGTTTCTCATCGATCCTGTATCTCAGGCTAACTCCCAAGGAAGTGTTCTAAAAGGCATTTGACAGCATGGCTGAAAATATTTTGCTGAACAAAGTCAGTGCCAACATACACCATTGCTTGATGCCATTTATGGTGTAAAAGGCCTGTGAAGCCTCCATTGTCCAACACAGAGGCCATCATACCATCGTGAAATTGATGTACCATCAGGATGAATTTATCAGGGAACCCAAATTTTGACATGATGTGCCAAAGACCTTCATGACTGACAATGTCAAAAGCCAAAGGCCTTCATGATTGACAGTGTCAAAAACCTTAGTGAGATCCACAATTCACAATTATGCTCTTGACACTTCTGTTGAAGTTGTCAGCCTGTGAAAATCTGTCCATAGTGCCATGCTTTTTGCAGAAACTGCACTGTGCTTCAGGTAATAGATCCTGTTCCAGGTGGTCAGTCAGGTGGTTCAACAACACTAGTGCAAGGATCTTCCCTGAGATGGAAAGCAGTGATATTCCACTATGATTATCACAGACTTGTTGATTCCCTTTACTCTTGTAGAGGTGTATGAAGGATGCATCATTCAGTTCCTGAGAAATGGTTCCTTGATTCCAGAAAGACTGGAATAGCTGAGTGAGTTTGTCAACAAGCACTGCCATCATCCTTATAGATCTCTGCTGATATTGCATCAGATCCTGGGGCCTTGCCACTGGACGGCTGGTTGGTGGCCTGTAGGGTTTCAATCTTTGATGGTGGGGAGTCCAAACTGTAGTTGATATCCATTTGGGGCATTCTGTCAATCGCCTCATTGTTCAATACAGATTGGTGGTTCAATACAGATTGGAAGTGCTCGGCCCAATGCTATAGAATCAGGGTCTTCTCAGTGATGATGGTTGTACCAGCTGTGTCCAGAAGAGGGGAGTTCCCTGACAGCTGAGGTCCGTCCACAGATCTGAGGGATTTGTATAATTGTTTAACATTGTTTCTATCATCAAACTTCTGAATTTCATTTGCTTTGGTACTCAGCCAGAAGCCCTGCATCTTGTGAAGCTTTCTCTGTACGATTCTGCGAGTGATGTTGAAGGCATTTTTCTTAGCTGTTGATAATGGGTCATTCTGAAAAGCACAATAAAGGCAGTGCTTTTCAGCAAGTAGGGAATAATTGTTAAGTGAAGCAAACTGTGGTTCATCAGTGAATTGCAGTTGAACCTTCCAGAAATTTAACTTAGTGCTTCCAGTATGCTACACCTTTTCAGATGCAGAGGCTTTTTGGGTCCTTGTGACAATCCCTGCAGAGCTGAGTTTAACAACCTGGAAAAGCCACAATCTCTTCTGGGTCCAAATCAGACACAGGAAATGTCAAGTTTTGAATTACCAGCCAGCTTCAAAAATATGATGTGTTTAAGAAGCTGAGAAATGTGCCAAGTTGATCCAGCCAAAAGCATTACTGAGAATTATTAATTTTCCTCCTTCTCTTCCCACAAGCTTCAGAGATTTGCTCCACCATTCTAAAGACAACAGAAATGAAACAGAAATGCAAACCAATCAGCCACAATCATCTTCTGCCCCACCTTCTTGAATTTTGTTACATGTCTTTAAATAGAGGCTAGATCATCTTGTCTGTTATATATATTTTCCAGCCTTTCAACTCTTTTCCTTTTGCCTGATCCTTCCACTGTACACCTGAGTCACAAAGCTAAATCAATTTTGCTGACTTTCCTAAAAACTGCAGTGCATAGGTTCTCTCATTGCTATTCCCTAGAGATTGTTCATGTCTGGTTCCTCACTATTACTTGAACACTGTTTCTCAAATAATTGCTACTTTCCCCCTTGTTTTCTTTTCTTCTTTTCTTAGTTATTTTATTTATAATACATTTTAAAAACATAACATATACATAACAATAAAACACAATACAGACAGATAACAAACAGAAAAGAAAGGTACATGAAGGCCTATTTAGTATATACATTGATTATTTCCTTTTCCCTGTATTAATTTTCCAATATCTGTTTAAGTTTGAATCGATTTAGAACTTCTCCATCATACTTTATAGCCTTTAATCTTGGTTTTCCTCTCTATACAATTTATTTATTTGTTTGTTTATTTATTAGATTTCTATGTTGCCCTATTCTCACAACAAGTACTGCATCACATTGTGGAAATCTAAATTTAAAAAAAACATATTAAAACCCCAATATATTTAAAAAAAACAGTGAATCGTGTTCAAACAAACAGAGACACACGTGTTCAAACAAACAAACAGACATGAATTCATATATAATTTATTCCTGGTTTCAAAATAATCTGTATCCAATTTGTCCTTTAATTCTAGTGTCAAATTGTCCATCTCTGTGCATGTTATAATAAGATTTCTTCTTCTGTAGGGGCATCTTTATTGTTCCATTTCAGGGCATATGGTTTTCTTGTAGCAGTTAAAATGTAATATTAACTATACTTTATTTTTCTCATTTTTGTCAATGGTTATTCCTGAAAAAAAAAATCGTGTTTCAGATTGAGTTCAACTCTCAGATATCTTTCAGGCATTGTCTATTTCCCCCCCAATAATCCCTTGCTTTGTGACATTCCCACAACATATAATTCCTTGCTTTGTGACATATATGTTCCAATAGTCTTTTGGCATTTCCAACATGTTCCTCACATGTTTTGATTCATTTTAGCGAATCTTGCTTGTTGAAATTTTTATGGACTATTGCTTCCCTGGCCAATTCTTTGTGAATGTTCATGTTTTATTGCTATTCCTTCAATACACTTTAATATTATGAGTGCTGTTTCCCAAGGACTGCTATTTTTTTACTTTCACTGCCATCTTTGATTGACATGGTTTCATTCCTCAACCTCACACCTTTCTCTAGGTATTCATTCCATATGAATTTTTTAAATATGATTTAGTTAAAAAGATCTGACTTGCATATCAGATCCTGCTGGACAATTTCTATGAAATATAATTGATTTCATACTGACCCTGTTGCTAAGCTTCCCTGACTAGGGAAGGGCCCATATGAACTGACTGGGGAATGGTCCATATTTCCTGAAGTTAACTTCAGGAAAGCACAAAATACTATGGCAAACTTTCACTAATTTGTTATTCACAATGATGAGAAAAAATTAAGTTCTTGGGGAGAAAACATTGGGTAAATGTTTAAAATGGCAATTTTTAGACATTTCCCATTACATTCAACCTAATAATCTTCTTTATTATATTATTTGACTAGCATTACAAATAGAAAAATAAATAGCTTTGGAAACTCATTTACTAAAGGAATTGTCATATAAAAATAAAATACAACAGCTAAACCAGATTGATTGATTATTTACCATCAAATTGCTTTCAACTTCTAGCGACTAGATAACTACCTAGATAGATAGAGATTTGCATGATTATATAGCTCAGTAAAGGTATTCGCAACCAGAACAGTTAAATAATGTACATCAAATATATTTGCATGGCTCTCAGATTTTCAAATAATAAATGTTATATTGTAAAAGGACCCTGTAATAGAAAGTTTGTGCCAGTCTAACATTTTCATATTCATGAGTGAGATTGTTCTGATGGTTGATATCCTTAATTTGTTCATTTATTGTTAATTCAGCTTCCACAAGATAAAACTGAGTAACAACACAGACACAGAGCTGGATTTAAACTGGGTCATTTTTATTAATTAAATAAACATATTTAATTAATAAAAATGTCCAGGCAAGGGGAGGGGCAGTGTGTAGTGAGTCTGCATGACCATCTCACCTGACACCATGGCACCAGGTGTCCCCGAAGAAGGTCCCGCGGAGACTGCTCCTAGATGCCACTGCAAGAGACGAAGCGTGCCCGGTCTGGGCCTCCACATCACTCAGGGGTCTGCCAAGAGCAGCAGGAGCTGAAGGAGCTGCGCCTGTCGGCCCATAAATGGACCACAACCTGGCATCCAACTCGTCCAGATGTTCGATGACCCTAGACCAGGAATGAGCAGGTAAAGATAAGTCACCCACCAGTGTGTTCTGGGGCCTACTCCCCGCCCTCCTGACCCTATTCTGGGCCTCTTCATTGTCCAGCCTAGCCCTGACCGATGGCCGTAAAACCCTTCATGGCCTGGCCGCTGGCTCTGCTTTTTAGGGGCCATGCCTAGCTAAGTACCCTATTCCCTACTTTAACTAAGGGTGAAATGCCTAAAGAAAACCGCACTCTCCATTGAGTCCGGCCCTCAAATTAAAGCCCTAGCACAATGAAGCCCTAGCACCGGGCCTGAAGGCCTATCCAAACCCCAGCCCCCAGGCCTAGCAAGGCCAAAGAGGGCAGCAGGCTGCCCAAAGGGCCCAGCCAAAGCAAGGCCTGCAGCCGATTCTCAATCCGGCTAAAACGCCCCCAAAAGATCCCTGCAAAAAAGGGGAGCCAAGGTCAATGGGCCTGCTCTTTGCGCCCCCAAAATGGCCGATGCCACGAGGCCACTTAAGATGGCCGCTCCAATCTTCAGCAAACACCAGCTGGGTGTTCACCTGGTCATTGCCTGGGGCGAAAAGGAAGTCCTGAGCCTGCACATCCCTTTATAAAGGGCTGGCAGGCCATGCCCCCAGGCGATGTCATCAGCCTGCGCTGATGCCATGCCTGGCTGGGATCTCACGAAATATTGTGAGATCCCAGCCAACAAAAATGGCGGCTACGCCGGGGACCGTGTTTCCCTGGCACCGCAGCAAATCCAGCCAGCGGCTAGGCATTATATTCAGGAAAGAGAGAATCAAAAGCAATATAATATCTTCATTTAAATTTTATACCAATGAAACTGATAGCTGTCTTTCAACAAGAGAAGTAACATGATTCAGAGCCATGAGGTCAGAATATTCAAACCTAAACCACTTCCCATTATCTTTTCATAATGTTAAAGTATTAACAGTAAATAAATGTTCTAATCTAACCTTGGTGTAATTTATATAATTATATTTTTAATCACAGATATAGAACTAAAAGAATGTGTTTAATTCAGCTAGAGAAAAGATGACCAGTTCACTGCTTTGAGACTACGTCCATGGTTCCCTGCTTCACTATGACGAGAAAACATGCAACAGTATGTGTGTTCTGCTAATAAATACTGCAAACTATGCCAGTCTGGCATTTGGAAAAATGTTTAGTTGGCTCCAGAGAATTAAAGTACAAAATATATGATGGATAGAAAGTAAGATGAAAGTTTAAAACTTTTAAAATTTATTGAAACTATAATTTCTGTCCTTTTCTCTTTGTAATCTCTCTCCCCATCCATCTCTCTAATATTTGTAACTAGTCAGATCCTTAGACCCCACTGAACAAGGTGATCTTATGAAAAATGAAAACTGTGAGAAGGAAAGCATTCATCACTGAAGTTATTGAACAGATAGAAATGGCTACATTTCAAAGGACTATATAAATCAATAATATACAAAATATTATTCATACAAGAAAGCTGGACAGTAGTTACTGTGTAAAATTTCGCAGCTTTATCACAAGGAACTTGATTTCAAATATTATATTAAAGCTGGATTTTCTGAAAGAAAACGCCACATACAGTTACCAATAGTTTATAATGACTGTGGATTTTTTTTGAGGTAATTCTGGAAGGACCAAGGCCTGCAGTTATTAAACAGATTGGTGCATTTTGAAACTCCAAGGATAAAACAATATTTAATATCCAATAAATGTAATTTGTTAAAAACATACCCAGGAGAACACAGTTTCAAATAGGATCAGAGAATAAATAGAAGTTGCTTTCTTGTTAGAAAGGGAAAATTACTTGTTGTTAAAAACTAAGTGAAGAAGCGAGAAACTGGGAGAACAATTCACCTTTCCCAGCAGCATTGTGCTGTCCTGCTTTTGTGTTGTATGGAATAATACAAGACGATAGAAAATACCAAGTAAAAAGGAAAAGGGGATATTTGCAAAGGGACACTGTATTAAAATATCCAGAAAGAGAATCAAAAGTGAGTATGTGAATGTGTGTGTGTGAGAGACACCTTTTACTTGTGCTAGGAAAGCAAGGAAAATGTCAAGCCATTATAATTCATGTAGAAATATCATAGGTGACTCAGAAAAAGAATCTTGTGATTGCCAAGTTATTGGTAGCCTTATGGATTTTCTCCACTTTAAAATGACTTTGGCCAATAATATTTTATGGCTTGAAGATATTTATGTCTAGATTCATCCCTGATTTTTCATTGTTTTATTTAGGATGCACCAATTTTTGTATTCTACTGTTGCTGTTGGTAGTTACCTGGGAAAGTCATCTAGGTCTCATCGAGCTACCACAATATTACATCTGTGTTATTTTATTCTCAAATGTTAGGAGCTGAACAATGGATCGTGGATGGATTCTGAAGACTTCCTCTCATTCATCCTGTCTTCCAAAATATGATTCCAGCTATGTTTGTAAAGCGAACTGCTTCCTAGAAGTTGTGGCTTTCCTCTTTTCTTGGCGGGAATACCGAAACTGGGAATTATCTGAGATAATTTAGAGTGAAGAGGTTGATGCAGTTCATCAATAAGACAGCAAATTAGTTAATGATCCTTGTAAACTTTAGGATTCAGAATGTGCATTAATTGCTGTGTTGAACATACTCAGAAAAACATTTTTAATATATTTGTAGGAGTTATGAGATTATTAAAAAAAGGTGGGAACCTCCAAACTTTAAAGTGTACTTTAGAGGTGATTAAATTCACATAGGGTTTTTTGGAGTAGCAATCAAAGTCATAGCCAAACTATTTTTTTGTTAGTGATCATATCTTAACGTTAGTATTAGTAACTTTAAGGCGTTATAAACTTTTTTATTTATGTGCCATCCCTTCGTACCTTTTTACTCTATTAGAGCTATGTTTTTTATCATGCTTATCTTTGTTTAAATATCAGATTTTTCTAATTTTCTTAAATAAATGTCTTTTTTCCATTTTATTGTTCAATTTCTTTCTATTTCTTATTGAGACATATCTCATTTTTCTTCAAAATTCAGTATTTAATTCAATAAGTCAACTTCTGTCAACATTGTCTTTTGCTTTTAACTACTTTTAACAATGTTCAGTTTATCAAAAGACAGTTATTCCTCCTGCCTTTGTTTTATACAATGAATAATTACCGGTATTTAAATTGATATATTAAATGATATTGTAAATTTTCATCCAGAGTTCTTTGGGGACTGTATTTATTTATCAAAGTCAATTAATCTGTGCTTTGTCTTCCATCATATACCCAAGTGTAATATTGCTCATATTGTATCTTATTGGATCATCTTCATCCTCTTCCTCCTCCCTTACAGTTGTGCAAAAAAAAAATCAACCACATAAATATTTGTTTTTGTGAACCAAAAAAGGTTTTTTTTACCTTTGCTTGCAATATATATATGCAGGTTCAAGTCCCAGTGAGGGTATGGCTAGCTGATGAGGCCAGAATAAGGTCGAAATAGACCTATTCTAGTCTCCCTTAATTTTCAAATTCAGCAAAAAAAAACCAAAACATGTGACACATACAGATAGAATTGTCGGCTATCAATAAAATTAACTGCCTTGGAAATGGCTGTGGGTTGGGCCGAGAGGCAAAAAAGGAGCTGTGATGTTCCTTCAATGCACCAGGGTGATTCGACACAAGAATATGTAACATTTCCCTGGTGCAGAGCTGAAGGGATTGGATACTGTAGCCTAGAAGTTAATTCTCTGCCTTACAAGGCAAAAAGGTTGCAGGTTCAAGTCCCAGTGAGGGTATGACTAGCTGATGAGGCCAAAATAAGGCTGAAATAGACCTATCCTAGTCTCCCTTAATTTTCAAATTCAGCAAAAAAACAACAGCATGTGATATATATATATATATATATATATATATATATATATATATATGTATATATGTATATATATATATATATATATGTAGATTGTTCTGAGTTCGGGTTTTGCCCTGTGTAATATTTTGCATGTCTATGCGACGTTTCGGTGAAATCACATTCACCAGCAAAACCCGAACTCAGAACAATCTACATACATATACCCGTGAAAATTTACGAAAACAAATATATATATATATATATATATATATATATATATATATATATATATATTCCTTCAAATATACCAGGGTGATCCGACATATATACCAGGGTGATCCGACATAAAAAACAAAAACAAAAACTATATATATATATATATATAGTAAGAATTTGATGCTTTCCATACAGTGATGTCAATGTGCACAATCTTTTTGAAGGATATTGGGGAAAGATATTTGTTATAAACATAGAATTATTCTCACAAAACTGTACTAATTTAACATTTGCTATTTTGTATATGCTGATTTTCCATGACTTCTGATATTATTTTTCTCTTTTTACTTTAGTATTCCAGCCATCTATGATAAGCATAACATATTTTTAGTGCTATATTAATGGGTTACTACAAGTTAACATAGACCTGTTCAATGTCAGCTTCCTGTACAACTACGATTGGGGCATAAACTTGCTTCATTGAAACACTGAAAGGCATACCTTTCAAATTGTGATTATTTAGTCATTTTGGGAAGATATCCAAGCAGTGGTGTTAGCACTTTTCTGTTGATGAGTATTCCTTTTCTTTTATTATTTTATTTACACAGTTGAAGATCTAGTGCTCCCCTGTGGTGAAGTGACCCAGTTGACTCCATTTTAGTCTGTGACAAGCAGAATGTCAATGCTCAGTGCAAGTATTGCATGGTTTCAATATTCCACACACTGATTATGGAAGAAAAGACAACATTGAATCAAGGTTGCATAGCACTGATATATACCATATGCTCCCATAGTAAATATGAGTCTTTGCCATCTCAGAATTTGTCCAGCCTTTATTTGTGGAAATATAATAGTAGCAGGAAAGCACACACTAACATCAAGGATTCTCCCTGAAGGATGGACCAAGGAGTAGGAGCAAAACATGAACTCTTTCTTGCAAAAGGCAAGTAAAGAGAATGTAATATTTGGATAATATGAAGATAAAAAGATCTAGAAGTTACCTTACAATGTACAAGGAGTCTGATTCTTCCTTTTCTTTGCCTGATACCAATCAAGACTAAATTCTTTTGATGTTTGTAGATTTACACCAGAAGCCAGCAGGTTTAAGTGAGAGTGGATTAGCCCATGGGTATAAAACAGTTATTTCTGATACAGATCTGTCATTTAAAGGAGATGAAAGGGTGTTGCTCAGTAAGAGATCTTTTTAAGGAATTCAAAGATCTGATTGATCTGTAGCCTTCTTTTCAACAGCTGTGCCTAGCAACAGTACAAGTTTTTCTTTCCTTGAAGGGACTAAATATAAACATTTTCTTTTGCTTCAAACATCTGGCAATATGTATTCCAACAGAAGCTTTACATTTCTTTAGACCATTTTTGAGAATTAGAACACAAACCTCTGCAAACTTGTGAAAAATGGCATATTTTTACACTGTATACAAGAAAGCTAATATTTTAAAATGATAGATTATTAGTATTCCTGACATTAGTCTCTTTTAAATCTATCTACTTTTAGCTAACAGTACCTCTACATAGCATCTGCCTAACCAAATCGCAATAGCTTGGAGCAATGCAACAATTATAATTTTCATATTTGCTATCCCCATCTTTTTTATCTCTATCTCTATCCCTATCTCTACCCCTACCCCTACCCCTTCCCCGATCCCTATCCCTATCCCTTCCCTTTCCTATCCCTCCCTCCCTCCCCCTCCCTATCTATCTATCTATCTATCTATCTATCTATCTATCTATCTATCTATCTATCTATCTATCTATCTATCTCAATGTTAGCATTGAAGATTTTTCAAATGAACAAAGAACATTTAGACACACACACACAAACTATAAAGGAAGGGAACAATAAATTTATCTTGAGAACTTGAAATGCTATATAGAGCAGAAAAATTATCACTTCTGAGAATTTTTAGAATTCTATTTTCATCTATTGTTTCTGCCCAATGACAATTTTGAAATAAGTTAATATTTGTTTTTGTTTTTAAATCTATTAAAAGAAAACTTTGGATCATTGCCTTTTAACAATGGTAATCAGGTTCTTCTTGAAAGTTCTGTTATCATGTTCTATAATAGTATAAATGTGTATAACCTAAACTGAGTAAAGTTAATGAAATTTCACAATCGTCTATCAGTCTGTTTATGTTCATAAAGCTACATTAATTATTATTTCTGATAATGATATTGTAAAATTGAGAACTGGATAAATTTCTCCCTAATACATTATTGTGATATTGTTGAAATTATTTATACCATCTTCTTTTGGTACTTTCCTAACTGTACAACAATCAACCCACTGATACCTACAATGAAAAAATCTGGATCCTGTATTTCTTTGGCCAACCCCTTTTTAACATTGACTTTTTGTATTTCACAAGCTAAAATATGTAATGATTTAACATAATTGCAAATGCTTTGTGAAATTTATCTTATTTTTTGTATTGATGAAAATGTACTGTAATCTTATGTAAGTATCTATTGCTTGAATTAGCCCAAAGTAGAATTGCTTTCTTAACTTTTTAGATATTGATGACAAATATTGTAGATCATTCATCTAAAGTAGACCATTAGACTATTAAACTAGAAGCTCTTTAGACTAGAAGACTATTAAAGGGCATGAATCTTTAAAAGTAACTATAGGTGGGAAAACTGAAGTAATTCCTGGATCCTTTTTGGTCCACATTTTACTTCTGTAAACAAATACTAGCTATATTTTTTGTAACAATATGCTGCCAACTTTTTGATTTTACTATTGTTTTGTGTGACATCTACAGTAATATGCATATTAAATAGAAGCCATTCTGGCATTGTTTCTTTTTAGTTTTGCTAACTAGGGTTATTAGAATCAGTAGCAATTATAAGATAGACTATAATGTAGACGTAAAAATAATAAAGAAGCACATTACCTTTTCAATAATAATCACTTTCAGCACACAATTTTTAATAGAATTTCAAAAATAATATAATTTAATTGTGTTTTTATAGGAAAACAGAAAGCAACATTAGAATTTTCCTCAAGGTTCAATATAAAACCTATGCATTAAAACTAAAAAAATTTCACCCTATTGAATTTAATGAAATGCATTGAATATATTAAACATGCTTCCACCATGTTGGTATTTTTACCAAAGAATGAAACTATTTCATTTACGTACTCCTGTACAATTATCAGGTACATAAAGAAACAATATTTCTTTGATTGAAACAGCAGCAGAACATTGGCAGAATTAAAATAACATACACATATGTACTTTCCTTAAACTATTAGCATGAGGTATGAATTTTCATAAGCCAAAAAACCCAAGGTATCTAACATTTAATTTCTCATATTAGTCCTGTGTGCATATTTGACAAAACAAATAAAATTTCTTACTCCACTATTTTTTTTTTTACTATTTTGAGGTATAACTGCTCATCACCTCGAGGTTCGACTACTGTAATGCTCTCTACATGGGGCTACCTTTGAAAAGTGTTTGGAAACTTCAGATCGTGCAGAATGCAGCTGCGAGAGCAGTCATGGGCTTACCTAGGTACGCCCATGTTTCACCATCACTCCGCAGTCTGCATTGGCTGCCGATCAATTTCCGGTCACAATTCAAAGTGTTGGTTATGACCTTTAAAGCCCTTCATGGCATCGGACCAGAATATCTCCGAGACCGCCTCCTGCCGCACGAATCCCAGCGACCGATTAGGTCCCACAGAGTGGGCCTTCTCCGGGTCCCGTCAACTAAACAATGCCGGTTGGCGGGTCCCAGGGGAAGAGCCTTCTCTGTGGTGGCACCGGCTCTCTGGAACCAACTCCCCCTGGAGATTAGAACTGCCCCTACTCTTCCTGCCTTCCGAAAACTCCTTAAGACTCACCTTTGCCGTCAGGCATGGGGAAACTAAACATCTCCCCTGGGCATGTTAATTTATACATGGTATGCTTTGTGTGTGTTTGCTACTACATGGGGTTTTTCTTAAATCGTTAAATATTTTAATTAATTGGATTGTTGTGACTGTTTTTACTTGTTGTGAGCCGCCCCGAGTCTTCGGAGAGGGGCGGCATACAAGTCCAACTAATAAATAAATAATAAATAATAAATATGACTGGTAACTGACAAAATTGAAATGTTGCTGCAATACATTTCTATAGACAGTACTTTTCAAAGACAATGGAGGGAGGGAGGGAGGGAGGGAGGATTTCTGATGCCTCCATTCAAATGCTCACAAGGAAACTCAATTGGAAATTTGGCATGAAATCACAAGTAGCTGCTACTCCCACTGTTCTTGTTGTTTGTTTCACTTACTTCTGTTTTTCGGTTTAGGAAAGCAAATATCTTAGCAAGATATGATTTGTCTAGTACTACTACTATATAAGACTCAAAAATAGCATGGATATTACTTATATGTGTACTCAAAGTGTTTGAACAAAACTAACGTTTAAGAAACCAATAGATTATTTGCCTTTCTTTAAAAGACAAACTGCAGCAAGAATAAGAAGTAATGAAAGCAGTTAATATACAGTAACTAGTGTTAGAAGATTTTTGGGTCCAATTACAACTGGAACTTGTTCTGTCTGGGTCACTCCGGAAGCTATGACCAACCCAAAAAGATAAGCCAGCCACACCGGTTGAATCCAAACACAGTTTTATAATGGTAAAGAGAAAAGAAGCCAACAGAAAATGTCCTTACAGTTCAGGAAAGCACTGGAACTCCAAAAGAAACACGAAAGCAATTGTTCATACAGAAAAACAGGATCCTTAATGCCAAACGAGGCTGTTGAGCTAACAGACCCAAACCTCCCACCGGTCTTCAAGACTGCTGGGCCACGAGCCAGGAACAAAAACGCTAAGAGAAAATGCAGATAACACCACTTTGATAACACTCCACGCTGCCAAAATGGTTCTCATGCCTTATAAACCCTTCCCTGCTAATGAGGACCACACCCAACCCCCAGGTGTTCCTCATTCAGCGCTGATAATATCTACGCAATTGAGTTCTCCTTTGATCTCTGCGTCTCTGTCGCATACTAATGATAGCTTGTGCTTCGTCATCCAGGGACTTGCAGCCTTTGCCTTGTAAGGCAGGGAATTAACCTCTAGGCTACAGTATCCAATCCCTTCAGCTCTGTACCAGGGAAGGGTTACATGGGGTTTTGTGTGTGTGTGTGTGTGTGTTATATTCATACTTATACTTGCTTTCTCAGACATGCTTGACAAACTAAATAAACAAAAAAAGTAATAGAATTCTGTTATTCTGTTGGGACAACAAACATTTTGAAATCAGTGTTTGTATTTATATTCGTTGGAGACAAAAAGATTGCAACACAATAAGAAACCACCCAATTAGGAATAAATATTGAAAGGAATACCTTGCATCCGGCTATTTACTTATCATGCTTCCAAGCAGCTAAGGAGGCAAAGGAAAGCTTTAAGTTGAAACTGATTTGGGTTTTGCCAATTTCAGATAGCTGCCCATGGTGCTAATTAACTAATTATGGCCTCAGAACTGAGCTTGTTAACTTACAATTAGCACCTTTTAGGGAAATAGTGTGTGAAAAAGCAGTTTAGGAAGAGATAGTTTATTAAGCAACCTCTCTTCTCTGCAAGAGGGGAAAGTCTACAAAGGTTTTAAAAGGAGGAAAACATTCCTTCAAAATTACAGTAATTCAGTCAGACACAGGACACATGTATTAAGTAAAGCTATGAGTAATCAATTGTGCAAATGCACTCATACAATGCACTGACACTTTATTGAACTAACTTTAAGCCCATTAGAGTCACTGTGCAACTATCCAAAACATCAAGATACATTTCAACATTTTTTAAATTAAAAGTTGCAATGTGGTTGTTTATTTATTTTATTTTACTAATTTATTTTATTTTATTACAAAATGCTGAACAGGAATCAAAGCATTTTCACTGTAAATAGAGCGGGATCTATACTAATTTAGAATGACTAAGATTGGGTCTTATTATCTTCCCATTATAAGGAGGCTGTATTTTTGTTTGTTTGTTCAGTTTATAAACCATCTTGGTTATCCAAGCAACTTTTTAGGTTATGTAAAAGATAGTAAAATTAACAGAAAATAACTGAGTACTGGAAAGACAAGACATAGAAAATGCACTCTGATTCACAAACAGTTAAGGAATAAGTGATCATCTACACATCTGTAGATACTGCTGAGAATATAGGTATTCCGAGCTGCAAATCCATTTAGCATTTAATCTCTCTTAACAAGAAAGACCACATTTTTCTCATTTTAAAAAGGTTGTTCTAAAATATCAAACTTACAATGCAAGATAGATGGAAAGCTCTGGGCCCTTAGGCAAAACATTTCTTGAAAGATCACCAACTCAACAAAAGTTTGATCTTACCTTATGTAATCAACTGTCTTTTAATGTACTTTATGATTGTGTCCTCCGTGTAAAATGACTTCTCAAATATAAACATCCATAGACATTTAAGGCATTTACAGTACAGTGGTACCTCTACTTAAGAGCTTAATTTGTTCCGTTACCAGGTTCTTAAGTAGAAACGTTCTTAAGTAGAAGCAATTTTTCCCATAGGAATCAATGTAAAAGCAAATAATGTATGCCAACCCATTAGGAAAGAAATAAAAGCTCGGAATTTGGGTGGGAGGAAGAGGAGGAAGAGGACAGTCGCTGCCGAAGGAAGAAGGTGATGTGAGCACCCACTCTTGCCTTTCCACACCCTGACACTCCTGGAGGCAACCTCGCACCAGGTGTATGGGAGGCAGCGTGAGGGAGTCTCCACAGCAAAGTGGTTTATTCCCTCTCCAAGCACCCAGAGAAAGCAAAATGCTCCATTCGCTTCTCCTTAAGCACCACCAAAAGGCTCCTCTGGCAGCCCACAAAAGCCTGAGATGGCCGGGATTAAAAGGGGAATGACAGGAAACTGGCCGGGCCTTCGTGCTGCTCTCAAATTTCCTGGGACATTTTTCTGGGCTCGGGTTCTTAAGTAGAAAATGGTTCTTAAGTAGAGGCAAAAAAATCTTGAGCACCCAGTTCTTATCTAGAAAAGTTCTTAAGTAGAGGCGTTCTTAAGTAGAGATACCACTGTACATCTCTTCCCATAACTGGCCAATATAATATTGGCAAAACAAAAGTGAAGTTTATAAAAAGTTTATGGAACAGTCAAAATACATAAATTCTCATAAAATTAAATGAAAGACAATGATACTTAGAAGTATCAGAATTTGAATTCTATATAAATATATAGCATACTGAGAAGATATTGAAGGGTCTGTGTGTATGTGTGTGACATACACAGAGAGATTGTGTGTTTCAGAGATAGATTCCTGGGGATGTTTCAACTAGGTCTCACTCATCATCTTCAAGTTGATGCTTTTGGCCTTGTGCTAGGGTGAACCCAGGAATCTCTGAAACTTACACGGGACAAAATCCGAATATGCCAAGACCTTCATAATTGTACCCGTGAAAATCTACAAAACACAAACATACACACATTTGCCTTGGACGGGAAATGAACACTCGGACACCAAGCTGGGTAAAATGGGTCACTTTATTAAATATTAACAGAAAGACCTGCAGGGGTCGCTAAATGGGGCGGAGTTTCCTGAACACAACATACTTGGGCAACTCAAATGGGCGTTACTCCATGCCTGGTCAGGGTGAGGCATGCTCCGCCTACTCCCGACCAGTAAGCCACGCCCAGCATGTGGGAGGGCTCGCCTTGCATGACCCGGAACCGGAAATGACGTAGGTGAGCCCCAAGGGCACCCCCTTTACACCTCTCTGTCCGTGGAGGAAGCATGAGTTGTGCAATGGGGGTGCCAATCATCTTACAAAAGATGCCCAAAGGAGAACACACAGTTGCTACTGATACCCTTTCCGCCCCGTTTCTGCGATATAGTGACCAAGAATATAAACATCAAATTGCTGAATCAGAACCTATTTACATACAGATGCACCCCATAACCACAAATCCTTACCCTCGTCCAGGATGGAGTAGGCGAAAAACAATCCGTAGCAAATGCCCAAAGATTGCAAAAATTCCTACTCGGCCCCTACCAGGCGACCTATAAAAAACATCCTGGATTGAGCGGAGGGTGGGTGGGTGTCCGTTCTGCGGCGAGCTCGGGGGGCAAGAGAAGCCGGGGGGGCAAGCAAACCCTGATAAAGGGCACACGCCCCGCCCCCTCGGCTTTCCCAGAATGCCCGAGCGGCCGCTGATTGCTCTGGGGCGTTCCCGCGCTAACGCGGGGAACGCCCCACAGCTGATGGGGAGAGCCGAGTTGCTTCCCGCCATTGGCAATTTTCGTCCAGGCGTTATTTCGCCTGGCCTCTCATTTGCCTTGGACGGGAAATGAACACTCGGACACCAAGCTGGGTAAAATGGGTCACTTTATTAAATATTAACAGAAAGACCTGCAGGGGTCGCTAAATGGGGCGGAGTTTCCTGAACACAACATACTTGGGCAACTCAAATGGGCGTTACTCCATGCCTGGTCAGGGTGAGGCATGCTCCGCCTACTCCCGACCAGTAAGCCACGCCCAGCATGTGGGAGGGCTCGCCTTGCATGACCCGGAACCGGAAATGACGTAGGTGAGCCCCAAGGGCACCCCCTTTACACCTCTCTGTCCGTGGAGGAAGCATGAGTTGTGCAATGGGGGTGCCAATCATCTTACAAAAGATGCCCAAAGGAGAACACACAGTTGCTACTGATACCCTTTCCGCCCCGTTTCTGCCACAGCAGGGGGTCAGATCTCTATCTTGGCCCCCTGCTCCCCGCCTAAGCCTGCCCCAGCTCACGCAGGCACCACTGCAGGTCTGTGTAAAAATTGCCACTCCTGACATCTTCCTAAATTGACCCAGTGACAGCTAGGGGGGGTTTAAAAACACATGCCCGTGTGTCAGATCACTTTGCCTCCCCCTGCCATGTTAACCCATAACCTGGTCCCGTCAACAGCTGTTGGTGTGACGGCGACTCCGCATCCCCTCCATGTGGGGGTATCAGAACCATACACCAGAACCACACACCACGGCCGTAGGCCCCGTACGACCGGTGGTTCACCATGACATGACATCACTGTGCCAAGTCCTTCACCGACACCAGGTCGTTGCCACCCGTGTGCAAGACCAACAATCTGTTCCATATGCTCTGCAAGCCCCGGGGGACTGCCACGACTTGACGCCACTGGGCCAAGTCCTTCACCGACACCAGGTCGTTGCCACCCGTGTGCAAGACCAACAATCTGTTCCATATGCTCTGCAAGCCCCGGGGGACTGCCACGACTTGACGCCACTGGGCCAAGTCCTTCACCACCACCAGGTCGTTGCCACCCGTGTGCAACACCAACAATCTGGGTCCGGCCCATCACTGCTCCCGACTTTTCACAACGGAAAAGACCCGTCTCAAACGAAGACCTCCGAGCTCAAGCCTTTCCGCTGAAGCCCCAGCGACTCAGCAACCTCCACATTCCTGAAGATAATGTTGCAGCTCAATGTTCAGCCACCAAGCCACGCTGTGGCTGCCGTTCACTACTGTGGGCAACGGAAGGGCAGCTCCTTCGCACTTCGCACGTAACAAAGTGGAGCAGGGCCAGGACCTAGAGAAACGATAAGGATACAAAGACAGTGTTAGCCACCCGATCCCAAGAGTGCTTGTACTCAGGTGCTCTGAATCTACTTTATGAAAGCCACTGACTTCCATCTGCCACCGGATTCATTACTTTGCTGAGAACTTGTTGAAACCTGCATTCAGTATTGTTGAGGGAATACCACCCGATATCTTGCCGATCCTCCTGTAACGGCCCCTAACTGTTATTTTAAAAGGCACCCTTCCCTGGCTTCATCGCTTTACTTGCACTAAGTCCATCATACCCCGGCATATATCCTTGTTTGATATACCAGGCCAGTGATCAATCCACCATCTGTGTTATTGGTCAGCCACCATGTGTAACCAACGCGGCTGCCGCAGCCGCTATTTAACATCAGTTTGCTGGCCCAGGGAACCTTGCATGATCCACTACTATGCGATCATGACAGCACCTTGCAGACCTACCATGTCCCAAAGGCCATTTTTATGGCTGTTGTGTGAAACAGACTCACCTCGTTGGGTGAGGATCTGGGTCTCATCCAATGCCCGCTGCCCCTGAAACTGGGCAATGTATAGCGGCTTACTAATTTCTCCCCAATCTGAGTCCTTTTCCTTGGACCATCTCTTGATCATTCCCCCTATCCTCAAATAGTTTGACACCAAGGTCTTTTGTTAGGGGAGCTAAGCCCCACCTGTTGCCCCTACATGATGGCATGTAACCATGTGGTCCAACCTGCACTCCTTTGCTTGAGCGATGGCGCCGTTCACCAATTCTGGGTACCCTGCGCCCCAGCCTATGCCATGTGGCTGCCAACCGCCTGCCCATGCACACATACTCCCTGTTAATGGACTGGGCCTCCTGTTGCTGTCTCACTTCCCTCCACCGATGGGCCAGCTGTACACCATAGTCGCAGACCCATGTTCCTGTATTCCTCTCAGGCAATCATAATACTCTTCTTCCAGCATTAAAATGCCAGGGAGATTAGCCAATATGCTCTGTGGCCCTGCCTGCTCGCCCAGGGAGTAGAATAATTGCAAGAAATTTCTGAAGATAAGCAAAGGCCCATGCCAATGCTTTCTTTACCGTTAGCGCATGGATTAGCTTTACCAACATGACTTAATCAATATAACCATAATATCAATGGTACCATGCTGACACCACGACTTCAATATTGTTTATGATAATAACATTTTCTAAATTATTATTCACTAAAACAATTAATATAATGCTTAATAACTCATATTAAGCTAAAATCAACTCAAGTGTGAATTTGATTCAGATGACCTTGATGCTTAGCATTCTTGCAAGCCCCTCATTCCAGTAAGTGACTACACCATTTCCTTTGAACAAACTAAAGGGGCTGAGATAACTGACTAATTTATTTATTTGTTTGTTCGCTTTTCATGCCGCCCTTCTCCTTAGACTCATGGCGGCTCGCCACATGTCAGCAATAGCACTTTTCAAACAGAGCCAGGCTATTGCCCCCACGATCCGGTTCCTCATTGTCTTACTCCTGAAGGGGATTAACCAGAAATTAGGAGATTTCCAACTTTCGGCATGGTAATGACATGGGGATCTGCAGGTTGTAGTTATGGTATTAATGGTATCTTTCAGTTTTGTTGGTACAGAAAAAGGCCTGCTACCAACTGCACCCGTACTGTTATAGCCTTCAGTACAATAACTTTACATTTGGCAATGTGGCAAAATTCAGAATAATAGTAGCACCATTCATGGAGACATAATGACTTCCATGCGCAACTGCTCCAGGATCCAGCACATCATGAAAATAATAATAATAATAGTAATAGTAATAATAATAATAATAATAATAATAAAATACCCAGGAGCAAGCACATAAAAACCTTGTTACCAAGTAATTCCTTAGTGCAGTACATCCCTAGTTAAGTATGGCCATAAAATTAACAAAGATAATTCCTCAGGGGGAAAAAGGGGGGGGGGCATATTTGACCAGGAGGATTGCCATTAAGCCACTTGAAAGTGAAGAGGAAAACATACCAAAGTAAACCTCCGGCCTGATAACATGTATGTATTCTCAACAAAAGCTTTAATAAGCAAATTTTACTATGTAAGGTGTAGAACATAGCTCACTGTGTTCCACCTGCCATAACAGTTTATATTAACACTGTCAACCCTTATTAAAGCGTGAGAGCAATTATTTATTATTTGTTTTAAATTGAGGGTAAGGGAGCAGCATGAGGCTATATTTACTTACTGCCCAATAACCTAATTGCCATTTTCAATGTGGTAAAGAAACATATGCCAGACCTGTCTGCCAAACAGCTTCTTAGGTCCCTATTCCACAGTGCTTCAAAGAAAGGCCAAGATATATTTCTGCACAGTGCTCTCGGTAGGAGATCCTTACATCCTTATGATGAACAAAAAGGGTCAAGGTCTATAGTAATGTTACAGTCTTTTGATCACTACAAGCCATTCTCACTGACAAAGCATTCTTTCCATAGATCCAGTTGCTCAAACACCATCTAACCTGGTTTCATGGCTACTATCCCTGATTGTTATTGTCTCTCTTGTGAGAAAAATGCCCTAGGAGGGCGCCATCATCCACTGGGTATGAAAGAACTGTTATCAAATGGTAGTGCAACCGGGCTGCTGAAAAGCATTTCCGAATATGAAATTTTAATCCCCATACCATTTCTATGTCGACCACATTGTGGCTCAATTATATATCCCATTCTAACCAATGCTCACAACCTAGTGGCTTGTTTGGCCTACCCCAATATTTAACTGGCGTACAGGAGCCTTATTTCTCCAAATTTGTGTACGCTAAAAATTGCCTTAAAGGGATGCTCACATTGCCCTGTGGAATTGGAGGGGCGGGCAGAGGGGGGGGGGTTTGCCTCACCACCCCCGCTGTAATATCACAACACATGTGTTGTGCCCCCCAGTAAATCAGTTTAATTTCAAATTAATTCATTTTTTAAGCTCACTCAATTCAAATATACTAACTTGATAAATTAAACCATTTTGATAATTCATTAAGCACAATCCATTCCCATGTACTGGCTTAATAACCTAGATCATTTTTTATTTTATTTTTTAACAAATCACTTTATGTTCAATCAATTCCCATATAATCGTTTCAATAAATTAACTCATTTTAATTCATTCCTCTTAGGATCAATTCATTCAAGTATACTAGCTTAAATTAAATTAGATCATTTTGATTCATTCATTTTAAGTTCAATCAATTCAACTCTATTGACTTAAATCCATTAAATTATTTTAATAATTCAATTCGAGCTCAATCAATTTCACCATACTGACATAATAAACAAATCATTTTACCAATCAGTTTATGCTAAACCCCTTCAACATACTGACTTAAATAAATTAAATCGTTTTGATTCATTCCTTCTATGCTCAAACAATTCAAGTTTATCCTCTTAAGTAAATTAAATTGCTTTTAATTGCCCATTTTTATCCTAGGTACCACAAGTATACTTAACTTAAAAAGGTAAAACGTTACAATTAAACCATTTTAAACTTGCATAGATTGAAAAGTTTAACACTGCCATTTATTGATCAAACTACTCAAGCATATTAGCCTAAATAAATTAAATCCTATAAATTAATTCATTTTAAGCACAACAACTAAATTGAAATAATTTACATCACTTTGAACCAAATAGCGTGCCAATTAAATGCACATGTTAAAACTCAAACTGTATCCTTCCTGTCGGGGTCTAAAAGACCCCAGCACCCCGGAGACTGTTCACGAAAAGCCACTTTACCAACTATTCTTCCCTGGGCTGGCCTTACCGCCTCCTGCGCTCACCGGAGCATGGCCCGCCAGGATCGTTCAGCTGTATCAAACCTTAGGATAATATTTTGGTCCTCTTTTTTTTTTTTTTTTTTGGTGCATGGAGTCCACTAATATTGATGGAGATCAATTTAATCTCTTCTCACCATGCTAAGGCAGACTTATCCCCCCTCACCTGTGAAAGCAAAGCGAGGCGCGAAGCGCCATGCTGGGAACAGGGGGGGGGGAGTGGCTCACCACGTGGCACCCCCCCCCAGCGCCGCCCTGCACGCGGCCTGTCCGAATTCAGCGGAGAAACACAAACCACGTGGGGGAAGTGAAAAAGGCCTCCCCGTTGCTGCTACTCACTCCCCAGCGCTAGCCTTGGTAGCCCGGCACCGAGACGCTCGGCGCGTTGCCAGCCGAGCCATCGGAGCCCTTGATCACCTGCCCGGGCGGGCCCACAGGCCCCGAAACCGCGATCCCGGCAGGCAAGCCGACAAAGCCTGTTCAGGCCGCTGGCCCGCGCCAGCCATCTGACCACCTCCCCCCTTTCCCCAAGCAAGCAAACCGGGCGGGAAAAGGTGGATTTCCAAAGCTCCTGTAGGCGCCGTCTTGTGCGCTGCTGGCAATGAAGAAGGCGAGGATCCAACGGAGGAGGTGAGCTCCGTTCTGCGGCGAGCTCGGGGGGCAAGAGAAGCCGGGGGGGCAAGCAAACCCTGATAAAGGGCACACGCCCCGCCCCCTCGGCTTTCCCAGAATGCCCGAGCGGCCGCTGATTGCTCTGGGGCGTTCCCGCGCTAACGCGGGGAACGCCCCACAGCTGATGGGGAGAGCCGAGTTGCTTCCCGCCATTGGCAATTTTCGTCCAGGCGTTATTTCGCCTGGCCTCTCATATGTATACACTGCTCAAAAAACAAAGGAAACACTCAAAAAATACATCCTAGATCTGAATGAATGAAATATTCTCATTGAATACTTTGTTCTGTACAAAGTTGAATGTGCTGACAACATGTGAAATTGATTGTCAATCGGTGTTGCTTCTTAAGTGGACAGTTTGATTTCACAGAAGTTTGATTTACTTGGAGTTATATTGTGTTGTTAAGTGTTAAGTATTCCCTTTATTTTTTTGAGCAGTATATATATGTAGAATCAGTGTATCTTTTTAATGAAAGATGGACTATAATTTTATTTATTTGAAAGTTCAATATTTTAAAACTCTAAAATTTATTTTCTGATGTACTACAATCTAAACAATAGATTTTTCATTTCTCCCATTGGCAATGAAAAAGGATGGTCTGATGGCTAAACTAATATTTTGGTTCTGGCAGTCTGAGTTTCAGTCTCAGTAAATTCTAAATCCACAGTTTAACTAAAACCGGAAGATTAATATTAAACGCTATCCATTGAATCAATATTTGACAATATGATTGCAATAAACTGCTAAATTGATAGCAGCTGATTTGTTTCATGTTGATTTACTATATTTCAACTTTATTGTCTGCTTATGCAGGGCTGGGTCCTTTCATTGGTGGATGAAGTTAATGTTCTCATAATAGCCCATGTTTCAGGAAGATATATTATTGGGGGGAGGGCATTTAAATAAGTAGGATAGGATTTAATGGATAGGATAGGGTTTAAATCCTATTGAATTAATTGTGAAAGATAAGCATCCAGCAAGATGTTCTTCTTGATACATCCTCTATATCATTTTTTGAATAATAAATTTCACAATGTAACTTCTATAAAATTCTCATCTGTCCAGCTTTAGGAGATAAGTAAATTCTGTGTTTATCTTCAAAGCCTATATCCACCCATTCATTGTTGAAAGTATTTGACCTCAGAAAATAATCTGAGCAGAAACTGAAAACAGGAATAAAATACCTTACTTGCTTCTATAAAAGAAAAACAAACCCCTTGCATCCTTATGAGCATTTTATGAGTATATAGGTTGTACATGGGTGAATTTATTCTAAATGGACAAATTACTTTTATTTATCTAATAATTCCAATTGTAATTATGTTAATTCCCAATATACAAATGCTTAACTATGGTACTTATCTGATTAGTGGATATAGGAAACCAGTTGTATTACTGTCTTATTAGGTTGTACCAGATGTCTGATTTTGTTATTATGATTTACCTTTGGATTCAAAATTGCTTTTAACTCTGTTAAAATGACTGTCAAACTGTGTATCTTCAAAATATGCTAGTGAAATAAACCTTGAAAGATACAAAAAACTAATCTCTTTAGGAGCTGAAGCAGCTAACACAATTTGAAACAGCGACTCAAATTAAATGTAATGCTTAAATGATTTCCCAATTGCTTTCCTGTATAAACAGCATAAATATCCAAATTATATTAGCCTTTAACATAATTAGCTGAATATATAAAGTGTCTGGTTAAAACTCATCCCTTATCCCTGCCTTTGCTCTTCATTTTTTAAGGAAACCAAGATCATAAAATAATATAAATTTTACGTTTGTTTTCATGATTTTCTGAAGATCAAAGAATTGTTACTGTTTTTTTAATGTATTCCTACACCATCAGTGGAAAAGAATGCCTGGAAAAAAACTTATTTCTTATTAAGAATTCCCACAGCCGACTTACCGGCCGGTGGGGTTTGCGGCGATCGGCGGTGAAGGAGGCCGCCATGTTGGGGGGCGGAGTCACGGCACCCACGTTGGGGTGCCGTGACCACGTGGTGCGGTGCGTGGGCACCGATTGGCCGGGCGAGCAAGGCAGCCCTATAAAAGGGGGCTGCCTCGTGGCGCAGCAGTCTCGCCCGGAGCATCGTGAGGCGAGGCTGCTGCTGTCGTCCTCCCAGCTTGCTGCGTCACAGGCCTGAAGGCCTGCTGCGCAGCCGATCATCGCTGGAGCGTCAGGTCTCGAGGCCAGAAGAGCCGCGAGCGGCGGCTGGAGCCTTAGTTCGCTTCGGCGACACCCCCCACAGGGTTTGGAGGCGCATTTGATCGCTGTTGCATGGCGGGGGGTGGACGGAGTCGCTCGGGGGCACGGCGGCGGGCCTCGGGGGGGCAGGCCGGAGGGCCGGGGGCCCCCCCCAGTGAGCCACGCCGCACTGGGAGGAAGCGGGCCCCCAAGCGGAATTGGGGGGAAGCCCCGGGGGCTCGGCAGTCCGGGAGGCCGGTGGAGGAAGGCAGCCCCAGCGGGGAGGTGAGCCCCCGGGGGCGCGCAGGGGGCCGTAGGGGGGCCTCTTCAGCGGCGAGGGGTCGACGCCAGGGCCGGGCCCTGCCGGTGGCAGCGCCGGGGGGAGCGGGCGAGGCCACTGGGGCAGAGGAGGTGACTCTCAGTGGGTCTGAAACTGGTCTATCTGGGGCTGAGGCCCCTGCTGCAGGGCCTACCAGGAGGGGGCAGAGGGATGGGGATTCCCTTTCGGTTTCCTCACATTTACTGTCTTCCTTGCTTGAGAAACTTGATGAAAGGCCAAGGAAGCGGGGCAGGTCACGGCGGGGCCGTGCCACGGGCGTGGACAACACAGAGGGGTCTCGGAGCTCGTCGGGGTCTGCGGACAGCCCGCGGAGGGCGCGCGGTACTCGGCGCGCGAAGCAGCGCAGCAGGCGGCGGAAGGCCAGGAGAACAGTGTCCGGCTCCGAGGATGCAGACGACGACTCTTCTCACTGGGGTGAGTGCCCTGTGCCTAGGCACCAGTGGTCCCTCCCAAGAGGGCCTCGTGGCAGGCTACGGGCTACAAAACGCACGACACAGGGAGGTCAGAGGACCTGGCGCTCCCGCACAGCTGCTCAAGTTTGGAGGAGGGGGCGTAGAAGGGCAGTGGCCAGGAGGCACAAACGGAAGAGGGATACCTCGAGGGATAGCTCAGGGTCAACCACCTCGGGGTCCACCAGTACCTCTTTTGACAGCGATAATCCATTCGCGCCGGGCCTACCGGACACTCCGCTTAGTATGCACATGTCCCAGTCCCTCAAGCGTAAAATTTGGCGGGGCGCTTATGTGGACATGTTTCAGATTTTGCTACCTGAAAAGTCTAAGAAGGAGAGGGATAAAGAGGGTAAGAAGGGGTTGGATGACCCAAAGGGCACCAAAATGGACAAGGGGATTCTGTCGTGGGCGTATGCATTTCTGGCCTACCACTCCGTGGTGGTGGAAGATGATGTCCATAAGACACATGAGCTCATCTTGTACATGAACATGATTCTGAGAGCGTATCAGGAGTTTGGGGGGGAGGCTTGGAAGCGTTATGACGAGGACTTCCGCAGGTTCGCCGCCCACAATAGACACTGGCCTTGGGATATGAGGCATAATGATTTGTGGCTTCAGGCCACGCAGCAAGCGTCAACTCCGGCCAGTGGGCGAACACCCACAGGTCATCTGCTCTTGACAACGGGCAAGGAGGCTACTCTTCCCCGCCCGGCGGTGGGGACGGGGACCCCGGCCTCCGGCCAGCGCAGCACGACTGGGTCGTCCTTTCGAGGCCAGCCGTACTGTTATGAGTACGGCGCCAGGGGGGCCTGTTCCAGGTCATATTGTCGTTTTCGCCACGCCTGCGCCTTGTGTAGTGGTAGACACCCGACCTCCGCTTGTTACAGGGGACGGGGAGGGGCCGGCTCCAAGGACGCCGGGACCCCCGCCAAACCCCAACCTGGGGGAGCTCAAGGTAAGGGGCCCAACCCCCGTTAGATTGGACAGGTTGCAGCACTGGCTCACCGGCTACCGCCCCAAGAAGGGTGCTGATTTTCTGCTCGCGGGGTTCTCCGCGGGCTTCCGGATCCCGTACGGGGGGCCACGTAGGGCCTGCATGGCGGACAATTTGAGGTCGGTGGCGGGTATGGGCCACGTAGTGCGGGACAAAATTATGAAGGAGGTGCGCGAGGGCCGGGTTTTGGGCCCCTTTGCGGAGCCCCCCCTGCCCTTCCTGCAGGTGTCCCCACTCGGGGTGGTGCCCAAGAGGGCCGCGGGAGAGTTCAGGCTCATCCATCACCTGTCGTTCCCCCCTGGTGAATCGGTGAACGATCACATTCCCGAGGAGCTCTGCTCGGTGCGCTACACACCATTCGAGACGGCTGTCGCGATGGTCCGGGCGTGCGGAGTGGGGGCGCTGATGGGGAAGTGTGATATCAAATCGGCCTTTCGGCTTTTGCCCATTCACCCGGGGGATTTCGACCTGTTGGGTTTTCAGTTCGAGGGCGGGTTCTTTGTTGATAGGGCCTTGCCAATGGGTTGTTCTGTATCTTGCTCGCTGTTTGAGAAGTTCAGTTCATTTTTGGAGTGGGCGCATGTTAAAAGTATGGGCCTTGCGTCTGTCGTACATTATTTGGATGATTTTCTCTTCGCGGGGCCGGCGGGCTCCGTCGATTGTCAGCAGGGAATGACGGGTTTCCAGGCTTTATGCTCGGATTTAGGCGTACCTTTGGCTCACGAAAAGACCGAGGGGCCTTCGACTAGACTGACATTTTTGGGCATCGAGGTGGACTCCGTTGCACAAACGTGTAGGCTACCCGATGACAAACTGACTAGACTCAAGGAAGCGGTGAGGGTTGCCCGAGCCGCAAAGAAGGTGACTCTGAGACAGGTTCAGGAGCTGGCTGGCCTGTTGAATTTTGCTTGTCGTGTGATTGCGCCGGGTAGGGCCTTTATGTTTAGACTGTACAGGGCAACGGTTGGTGTGACAAAACCGCACCACAGGATCAGGTTATCGAAGAGCGTTAGAGAGGACCTCGCGGTGTGGCAAGGGTTTCTGAACGGGTACAACGGTGTGTCATTGTGGCGACAGGACATGCTGCTGAAAGCGGACTTTCAAGTGAAGTCCGATGCGGCGGGCACGACCGGTTTTGGTGTGGTGTGGCAGGACAAATGGTTTCGTGCTGACTGGCCGCTAGAGTGGCGAGGTGAGGCCATCTGTCGGGATTTGACGTTTTTGGAGCTATTCCCAATTGTTGTGGCCATCGAGCTGTGGGCCACCAGTTTTGCCGGTAAGACAGTCCACTTCTGGTGCGACAATATGGCGGTAGTACACGTAGTGAATACACTCTCCTCTAGGAACGAGCGGGTTATGGGTTTGGTTCGGCATATGGTAGCGAGATGTCTTGCCAATAATATGCTTTTCCGGGCCCATCATGTTCCAGGGGTAAGAAACGGGGTGGCTGATGCACTGTCAAGGGGGCAGTTGGCTAGGTTCCGGCTGCTTGCCCCACAGGCCGAGGAGCACCCGGAAGCAGCCCCACAGCATCTGTGGCTGATTGGAGGGCCGACGTAAGCAAGGCCATGGATTTGTCCATAGCTCCCAGCACCAGGAGAGCATACCAGCGGGCAGGTAGGGAATTTTGGGCTTTTCGTCATGATAGGAGATACGATCAGCTTTGGCCTGCCCCGGTCGAACACCTGCTCGAATTTTGTGCGCTTAACCGCCGCCGTGGGTTGTCTGCCCGGACGATTAGGGGCAAGCTGGCAGGCTTGGCCTTCGTAGCCAAGTCTCGGGGTTTTTTGGACACCACAGGGGATTTCAGGATTAGGAAGACATTGGAGGGGTGGATTAGGGAGAAAGGTCAGGCCCAGGGTGACAGCAGGCGTCCCCTAAAGCTCACCCACTTGATGGGGCTTTACGAGATGTGGGGTCGGCTCTGCCGCTCTGAGTATGAGGCATCACTGTACCACGCGGTTGCGGTGACCTTGTTTTTCGGGGCTTTTTGGGTTAGCGAGGTCCTAGCAGCTTCCCGAGCCGATAGCTCCGGCCAGGCATTCACCACAAGGGATATCAAGTTGGGTCGTAGTTCGGTGTCCTTGAGGCTTCGACGGTCCAAGACCGACCAGAGGGGTAGAGGTGTGACGGTCCAACTTTCTCGGGCTAACAACCGGCGGGTGTGCCCAGTGGCGGCTCTGGTGGCGTATTGGGCCCATAGGGGTGAAGAGCCGGGTTTTTTGTTTTGTCATGTGTCCGGTGAACCCCTTACCAGGTACCAATTCTGGGCTGTCACGTCCAAGGCGCTGGCAAGGCTGGGCTTGGACCCCAGACGTTACGGGACTCACTCATTCAGAATAGGTGCAGCGTCGTTGGCAGCAGTCGAAGGTTTCAGCAGGCTGGATATAAAGACAGTGGGCCGCTGGAGATCTGGGGCCTTCCGGACGTACATCCGCCCCTAGGTGAGTGGGGCGGGGCGGGGGGTTGTGCTGGGCCGCCAGTCTGATGCTGCTCTGCTTCCTCCCTTTCTCTAGCACGACTACCGGACTGGCACCGCAGAATCCTGATATGTGGCCACAGCATGGTTTACTGGGCCGAGAAGAGGGCCCGTGAGACGACGCCCGGCACGCAGTTGGAGATGGATCGAGCGGTTGTTCAGTGGCTGGGCCGTCGAGGCCTACGTTGGCGCGAGGTTCTTCCCCTGTTGTTCAACAGTGGGAAGGTGCAAGGGGTGCCGGGCTGTTTGGTTTTGCACGTTGGTGGGAACGATCTGGGAGCGATGACAGGTGTAGAGCTGCTGTGGCACATTTGGGAGAGTTTGCAAGTGATCTGGGAGCGGTGGCCAGATACGTGTGTGTGGTGGTCCAACATCCTGCCTAGGAGGAGTTGGCGGCAGGCTAGAAGCCCTATCGCAGTGGATAAGGCTAGGAAGAGGGTAAACAGAGCGGTTAAGAAGTGGGTGATTCAGGCTGGGGGTGGAGTGATAGACCATCCAGACATCAGGGCATCCCTCATAGACTTGTATAGACAGGACGGGGTACACTTGACCGATAGTGGGAACGATAAATTTATAGCCGACCTGCAGAGGTGCCTGCACATATATGTGCAGGGGGGGGAAGCAGGGGGAATAAATTAAAATTTCACCCCCTGCTGTGGCCGATAGGGGGCGGAAAATAAACTAAATAGCAACTGGTGAGCTCCTTTAGGGGCACCTCTACTGAGGTGAGGGGCGAGCTCCTTCTCGGATTACAGGGCTCGACCGGCCTGGGTTCGGGGAGTGAGTCGCTCCTGTGGCTTGCTTGCTGGAGTTTAACATAGACCAGTAGCGAGCCATCCCACACGCCAGGTGTGGTGTAGTAAGGGTGCAGGGGGTAGGTGTAGTTTACCATGACCCGCACCCAGTTTCAAGGAGTTTTCGCCCGAGGGTTGCTCTGTCTGAATTGGCTTACGTTATTCCGCCCCCATTTGATTTTGCACCCTGCAGGTCATGTGGGGTTAATGGTTTAAATAAGTTAATAAGTTAAGAAGTTAAGTTGTTTGAATAAAAAGTGACCCCGTTATACCCACACCTTGTGTCCGACTATTACTCCGCCTGCGCCGCAACAACAAAGCACTTGAAAATATCCAGAAGGGTTACAATGATGGAATAATTTCAGATTCAATTGAACATCTTCTCATTCATCTTTACAGAATCATGTTTCATCCAACTATTGTATATTGTCCCAGCCTAAAAATAGACAGAATCTGGATCTACTGCAATGTTGCCAATGCGTAGCCTTAAACTAAACTTGAAATGTTTGCAAGTTGGTGGAAATTTAAACAATAATGGAATAACAGAATAGGAAGGAACCTTGGGGATCTTTCAGTCCAACCCCATTCAAGCGGAAAGTGCTATACAATTTCAGACAAATGGTTGTCCAATCTCTTCTTTAAAACCTCCATGTTGGAGCACTCACAACTTCAAGAGACAAGTTGTTCCACTGATTGTTTTAATACATTTAGGTCCCAAATTCCTTTATTCCTATTTATCTACTTATGCCTACTGCAGTACAGTGGAGGATCAGAGATGGTGGAATTTCATGTTCACCAATGTTTCAGTTCCTTAATAGTCATGTCTTTAATAATAAGTTTGTCATTTTCCCTCACTTATAGCTTTCAAATGTTTATTTATTACCACTTCTACTGTCACTCTACCAAAGAGATAGGATATGTCTGAGTGACACAGACAGTCATAGGATAAAATAGAAACAAAAGTGGAAAACACATGATAGGGTTCACAGATTGTTTCCAAATCTCTGGTAGGCGGGACGTGTCATCATGTTTGTTCATGCTGAAGGGGTGTTTCTCTATCTCTATAGCTTCCATAGTAATTCTTCTGTATAAATTTTCTGTTTTGGAAAAAAATTTCAGTTTTTTCAAAGTCAATTTTGTGCCCTGTTTTTTTAATGTGCTGGACAAGGGAGGAAGTCTTTTCTTCTTTTTTAACTGCATTCTTATGTTCTGCAATGCGTGTGCTCACTCTTCGATTGGTTTGTCCAATGTATGTGGCTGCACATGTTTTGCAAGGGATTTCATAGATTCCTTGGTGTTCTAGTTGGATTTTATATATAGGGGTGGCATACAAATCTAATTAATTATTAATAATAATAATAATAATAATAATAATAATAATAATAATAATATGAAACGGTAGAATGGAATTCAGTTGAATCTGTAGATTTGGTAATTGTTATTTTCTCCTTCTACCTTATTTTATTTGTACATTTATTTATAAATAAATAAAATATTCCACAATTGTCACTAACCCAGCTTCTCTTTTATGAAAGCCAAGTAAGCAATGTCACTGGAATTTCTATGGATTCCAGAATGCAGCAGAGCCTCCTTCCATTCCACTCCCACTGTTCCTCCTCCTCCTTTTTCCTCTTTCCTTTTTCTTTCCTTTGGTGCTGTAAATCTTTTCTATACACTTCTTCCATCAATATAAGGCATTTTTATATTTGCTGGCCTGTGTATACATTTACATGTACTAGTGGTTGGCATATCAATAGAGGCATTGATTATTAAGAAGCTAATCTTTTGAATCCCAAATTATGGCATTATCATTCTGGTAAACATATTGCTATTCATACTCACAAGTGGCTATAAGCATTCTCCAAGGACTTATATATTTCTAAGATGTTTCTAAAATGTATGTGTTTCCATAACTACATTCAGCTGGGGCTGCCGCATCTCTATTTTTTATAAACGTCTAATATCAAGCAACAATATTCTCTCCCTCCCCATTTTTTATTTTAATAGTTTTCTACCAACTTTGGGGATTTTCATTTGAATGATTACTGATAAGTAAGTTAACCCAAGTCATTGCATTTGGAGATATTTCTTAGTGCAGAACAATTTTTGTTCTGTAGGTGAATGAGCATTTTGCATGATTACTTTCACAAACAATGAAATTGCTTTAATATTGAGAAAAACTGATTCAATTTATACACTTATCAAAATGCCATATAAAATGCCAATAAAAAGAAAATGACTCAACGGAAGTCAATGGAATTGCTCTGATGATGATTCAGTTGAATCTCCCCTTTTAAATAAATGTTTGAGCCAAACAGTTGAATCAACTTATACAACTACAGTAATTGCATTTGGTATATTCAAATAAATTGGATTCAATTAACATTTGAACATATGCTACAAATATTTTCAGTAAGCTGAATCTTCAACCAGATTGTTTTTATTATTTGAATAATTAACTGGAATTGAATTAATGCTTGCTAATTTAAATTGAAACAAATTATTAAATCACAAATTCAAATTGAATTTGGACATGTATTCTAGCATTTCATGCCAACTTCTAATTTATCTTTGTTTCAAGGTACAAGTCAGCATTCATGTTTTGCAATACATGAACATAGAGAAAAGTAATTGTATAATTTGTAGTTTTTGCATTGGGCTAGTGACATATTTTAGGTTGCATAAAGATGGAACATTTTTGGTTCCAGAACTTATTTATTTACATGAAAAACATAATGATTGTATCATTTACAGAAATAAACCTGATAAAAAGCATTTAAATCTTTATTGTTTATTGCTAACAGAATCCTATGCTAAACACCTTTGAAAACAGAAACATCAAATACATGGAATTATTACCTACATATTTAATCATGTTATTTCTGGTCATTTCATTGTTCCTAATTTAATAAACATCAATGGTAAAACAGACAATTTTATAATTATCTTCTTTCAAAAAAATTTACTTGTTTGTTTTGTTCTATACTTGTCAATGACTGAAACAGATGTCGGATTGGGAGCTCTAATATTAGAGTCATATATCAACATTGACAAATTTTGAACTGTTGATTGAAATGTTAGGGATATATGGCTAAATTTTCATATTTAATTATAGAGGAAATATGCCCAGTTATAATTGCTAACAATGCATTTTAATGCAATGTAATAATTATTCAAAACTTGTGTTATTATTGTATAATTATCTCATTGTTAATGCTGATCATGAAACATAATAAATGATTCGATATTGGAATTAGTGAGTTTCAAAAGCTCTAAATTATGCCTATATTCTAATGAAATTATCAGCATCTTTCTCCACAGTCAGTGGATCAATAGTTGAAATAAACATAGTTTTTAGAATTTTCCTGTCACTATCTATCTATCTATCTATCTATCTATCTATCTATCTATCTATCTATCTATCTATCTATCTATCTAATTCGATTTATATGCTTCCCAATCCCGAAGGACTCAGGGCGTTTTACAATATAAAAAAACAGAAATAGTAAAAAGAAGTGAAATATAGAGTCTGAGCTATAAAACTTAATTAAAAGCCATAATGAACTAACCCAACATGCATACTTGACATTCATACAATTTGGCCATGATTATTGTTGGTTCATGGCCCCCAGGCCTGCCAGCAGAGCCAGGTCTTCATGTCCTTATGGCAAGCCAATAGAGTGGGAGCAGTATGGACATCAGGAGGGGGAGTTGATTTCTAAGAGCCAGGGCAGCAAAATAGAAGACCCTTCCCCATGGTCCCACCAACCTGCATTGCTTAGTTGATGGAACCTGGAGGAAGCCAACTCTGTGTGTTTTTAGCGGTCTCTGGGAGCTTTGCGGCAAGAGACAGTCCCATAAATAGTCTGGTCCTGAGCCATATCGGGCTTTATAGATAATAACCAACACCTTGAATTGTGCCTGTAGACTAATAGGAAGCCAGTGCAGCTTGCAGAGCATAGGTGTTATATGTACTGAGGTACACCCATGACAGGTCACATGGCTGCCTTCTGGACAATTTGGAGTTTCTGAACACTCTTCAAGGGTAGAGCACATTGCAATAATCAAGATGGGAGGTGATGAGGGCCTGAGCGACTGTGTGTAGAGCCTCCTGGTCCAGGTAGGGCCATAACTGATAAACCAGGCAAATGTGGGCAAAGGTCCCCCTGGCCACAGCCAAGAGGTGGTGATCAAGGCTCAGCTGTGGATCTAGGAGGACACCCAAGTTGCGGACCCTATCTGAGGGGGTTAATGTTTCTCCTCCCTGAACAATGGATGGACAGATTGAATAGTCCTTAGGTGAAAATGCCCACAGCCACTCGGTCTTGTCCTGGTTGTCTTATCAATATTGGCAGCTAGAGAAGTTCCTAAACTATCAACACACTCTTTACCATTTATACAATCAAATGCTCAAGAACAAAAGGTTTTTATAATGGAAAAATGTCACTTTTACTACCACTTATCTCACCTGCTCACAGAATAAATTGAATTAGCCTAAATTAATCTAAAAATCTGTGTACATTTTCAGCATCCCAGAGGATAATCCTATTATCCTTGGGAATCAGCCTCATATACCTCCATTTATTATACTACAGTAAAGAAAACCAATGATGTTTTAACCACTGTAGAGAAACAAAAGCTATTATGCACACAGCTAGTAGATAATGAAGAAAGAGGAATAATTATCAAAACATTGATATCCTTTTTTCCATCAAATAATGCAGGAGGCAAGTAAAACATTAGAATATTGAAACTATTATGAAATTTGTACAACACAGAATAAGATCAGCTTTAAAATAAGAAGAAAACACACTTTATCTTACCCACTTCTTTTAGATATACAGTGGAACCTATGCTTAAGAACGCCTCTACTAAGAACTTTTATAGATAAGAATCGGGTGTTCAAGATTTTTTTGCTTCTACTTAAAAATAATTTTCTACTTAAGAACCCAATCCCAATAAAATTTCCCAGGAAATTTGAGAGCGGCACGAAGGCCCAGCCAGTTTCCTGCCATTCCCTCTTTAATCCCGGCCACATTGGGCTTTTGTGGGCTGCCAGGGGAGCCTTTCAGTGGTGCTTAGAGAGGCTTTGGCAGCCCAGAGCAAACGGAGCATTTTCCTTTCTTTGGGCACCACCGCAGAGTCCCTCTTTTTTTTTTTTTGCCTTAAAGTTTTGGATTTTTTTGATTCCCCTCACCTCACCTTCTTCCTTCTGCAGCGACTGTCCTCCTCCTCTTCTTCTTCTTCCTCCTCCCACCCAACTTTCAAGCTTTTATTTATTTCCTAATGGATTTGCACGCATTATTTGCTTTTACATTCCTATGGGAAAATTGCTTCTACTTAAGAACTTTTCTACTTAAGAACCTGGTCACGGAACGAATTAAGTTTGTAAGATGAGATACCACTATATTTTTTTTACCTTATGTTCTACCCCATACCAGTGATGGGTTCCTACCAGTGAGGTCCAGAGCGCCGCATCAGTATGAGCCCACTGATGATGCAATTTTGGAGGATTTTTCTGGTGTCTCTGTGTCAGAAGAAGCCCTCCTGCCTGCCCTCATCTTAATGCCAACCTTTATTCTTCATCCAAACAGAGCTGAGAAGCTACTCAGATCTGTTTCGGCTTGTAATGTGGTCCTGCGCATGTGGGAAAGTGAAATTGCAAGGTGGAATGCACACCAGTATCAAAATTCAATTGGAACCTGCCCCTGCCCCATATGAATGTAGAAAGTCAATCTTTCTCAGCAACAACAATCAAATTTTGACTAAAACTGAATTATTGGTACATTTAAAATACTGGTCACAAACAAAATACCATTTTCATAGTGCACTCTTAATTCCTATCTCCACCAATTTATTTGATTATTTGATTATTTGATTATTTGATTATTTGATTATTTGATTATTTGATTATTTGATTATTTGATTATTTGATTATTTGATTATTTGATTATTTGATTATTTGATTATTTGATTATTTGATTATTTGATTATTTGATTATTTGATTATTTGATTATTTGATTATTTGATTATTTGATTATTTGATTATTTGATTATTTGATTATTTGATTATTTGATTAATTTTTATGCCTTCCCTCTCCAAAAACTCGGGGCGGCTCACAGCATATAAAATATGCAGTACATAATATAATCCAATTAACTAATTAAAAACCTAGAAGAAAAACCATTAAAAACAATCATTCCATTCACTCTACATTCTCTCACACATTAATTGGGCAGGGGGCAAAGATCTAATGGCCCCAGGCCTGGTGGCATAAGTGAGTCTTCAGACTCTTACGGAAGGCAAGGAGGGTGGGGGCCATACGAATCTCCAGGGAGAGATGATTCCAGTGGGCCGGGGCCTCCACAAAGAAAGCTCTCCCCTGGGTCCCCCAGTTCTACTGTACTTGCCAGCATGCAGCAATGCTGAAGCTAAAAGTGGATTTATTTGTGTGAGTGTATTTGGGTAAAAAAAAATCTTACATCATACAGTTGATATAGAACATGAGACAACATAACATGAAATGTTCTATTCCTTTATTATTTATTAAACATTAATTGTTCAAATGAACAAAGTTTAAATTAGTTAAAAAAAACAGAATACTATGGGGTGCAAGTAGGATCTATACTGGCTGCCCCAGTGCCCAAATTTTGCTTTCTGAAGCTCAAACCTAAGATAATAGAATTTTAGTAGTAAGGCAGAGGTCATTCCCTATTTTTCATATTTTTATCTTTTTAATATATTTTTATTTTCATTCAATTAAATGTTTATCAAAAAAGAAATAAGAACAAGTTGATTTAAAATATGTACTTGTCTGCTCAATTCTGTCTACTGCTTCCCCCTTATTTTCCAATCATGAAAAAGGCTGTGTTTGCTTTTGGTGCTATTGTGACTTATTCAGGTTTATAGTCTTTGCTAGTGATTTCCATCACTTGATAGATGCTATTGCACAAGGCATAATTGATTTTTTTCCCTCCACACGACAAAAAAAATGGTATCTAAACATATTGCACTGTATTATATAGATGCTTTTCAGAAATGTCTTACCAGGGCATATCTTATTATCTTGTTTTTCTTATGTCAAACAGCAGGATTTATTACTCTGATCATATGAGAAAAGTAAAGTAAAGGGTTTTTTTCTTCTCTTGCATTTTAGAAGATACATGTTTGAATCATATTTCCGTGGAAAGTTCTATGGGCAGGAAAAGAAGCCATATCTAGCATAAAAACAAAATACATGCAACTTTACTTGTCATGTCACTGCAATAATTGTGTAACTACAGGCCAGTTAGCTTGACATCAGTTATAGCTAAAATGATGGAGACTCTACTCAAAAAGAGGATAAAATAGCACCTAAAACCCAATAACGTATTGGACCCAAATCAGCATGGCTTTACTGAGGGCAAATCATGTCAGACTAATCTCATTGATTTCTTTGACTATGTCACAAAGATATTGGATGAAGGTGATGCCGTGGATATTGCCTATCTGGACTTCAGCAAAGCCTGTGATATGGTTCCACATAAAGAGCTGATAGATAAGTTAGTGAAGACTGGACTTAATCCGTGGATAGTTCCATGGATTTGCAGATGGCTGAAGCATAGATATCAGAGGGTTGTTGTTAATGGCAAATATTCTGAGCAGAGCCTGGTTTCAAGTGATGTGTCACAAGGATCTGTTCTGGGTCCTATTCTTTTTAATATCTTTGTGAGTGACATAGGGGAAGGTTTGGTAGGGAAGGTTTGCCTATTTGCCTATGATTCTAAAGTGTGCAATAGGGTTGATATTTCTGGAGGCATCTGTAATATGGCAAATGATTTAGCTTTAATATATAAATGGTCAAAGCAATGGAAACTGCAGTTTAATGTTTCCAAATGTAAAATAATGCACTTGGGAAAAAGGAATCCTCAATCTGAATATTGTATTGGCAGTTCTGTGCTAGCAAAATCTTCAGAAGAGAAGGATTTAGGGGTAGTGATTTCTGACAGTCTCAAAATGGGTGAACAGTGCAATCAGACAGTAGAGAAAGCAAGTAGAATGCCTGGCTGCATAGCGAGAGGTATAACAAGCAGAAAGAGGGAGATTGTGATCCCACTGTTTAGAGCATTGATGAGACCACATTTGGAATACTGTGTTCAATTCTGGAGACCTCACCTACAAAAAGCTATTGATAAAATTGAACGGGTCCAAAGACAGGCTACAAAAATGGTGGAAGGTCTTAAGCATAAAACTTATCAGGAAAGACTTAATGAACTCAATCTGTATAGTCTGGAAAGGGGGGATATGATTGAAACATTTAAATATGTTAAAGGGTTAAATAAGGTTCAGGAGAGATGTGTTTTTAATAGGAAAGGGAACACAAGGACAAGGGGGTACAATCTGAGGTTAGTTGGGGGAAAGATTAGAAGTAATTTCCAGCAGACGTAGTTGGTAAATCCACAATAACTCAATTTAAACATGCCTGGGATAAACATACTGTATATCCATCCTAAGATAAAATACAGGAAATAGTATAAGGGCAGACTAGATGGACTATGAGGTCTTTTTCTGCCATCAATCTTCTATGTTTCTATTTTTCCAAGTGATTCCCTTGAAGAGAAAAGTGGTTCTCTCAGGCTACAATTCAGAATGAATTCTTTTGAGAGGGTAAGAAGATTCCTAATATCCTGTCCAAATGGTCTTTATGTGTAGAAAACAAATTAATGCTCACTTCTGTCTTCTCATATCAATATCTTCTTGTATTCCTCTTACCTATATTATTCTTTTGCCATTTATAAGCAAATGGCTGATATATAGCATATATATATATTCCTTATTTAACATTTTTCCTCACAAAAAAGTATAAAATTTAAGACAGTGAAAAAAAAGGATTGCAGTTAATCAAGAAGATACAACTTTAAGCTCTTAACTATTTTATTATCTATGTTGATAGATTTTAATTGATACTTTGTTATCTAATAGTGGGAGACATTTGATATGCTACATTTGCTATGATAATGAGGACCCGGATTGTGGGGGCAATATGGCAGCTCTGTTAAAAAGTGCTATTGCTAACATGATGTAAGCCACCCAGAGTCTAAGGAGAAGGACGGCATTAAAAAAAATCGAATAATAAATGAATGAATGAATGAATGAATGAATGAATGAATAAATAAATAAATAAATAAATAAATATGGTAATAAAATTATTCAGGTCCCAAAGGATAACCAACTACTTTCAGAAAAAAAGCATTAGTAAATTATCTGATATATATTTGGACAATATCTTGTAAAATTGTCAAAATCATCTATACAAAATTCTCATTTATATTTGAACTATTATTATTTTTTACAATAAAATTCCGGCCTCAGAAGACTATTGAGGAGTGGATGAAGACCTTTGCTTTTGATCTGTTAGAAGAATAAGAGATTCTAAAAAATAAAATAATTGTGTGAGTAGTATTAGAGACACAGAGGTGGATAATAGACATTTAGGACACATTAGAGATTCCATTAAAGGCTAAACCTTCATTATAACAGCTAGTAACTTCAATTATGAATAGCCCCTTCCCTCTCTATATCATGAAATCCTTAGGAACAACTGTTCATCTATGAAAGCAGAAAATTGTGGAATCAATAGCAGTGGAATAGATCTACTGCTGATTTCTTATTTTACAAATTAATCCATAAATTATCTTAACTTTTAACTAAATTAGCTGCTCTTTAAACAATCCCCCCTCCCTCAGAAAAATAAATCAATAAAAGAGAAAAAAGAAGAAATTTGGATGTTGGCCTGCAACTTCTGTATGGGTCATTACCATTATTACCATTATTATTTTTCTTCGGCTGCTATTTTTCTTTGGAATGAAAAGCAAACAAATAAACAACAGCATGGGTTCTACCTGAAGGAAACTTGCCCAATGTTGAATGAGAGGTTACTATTTAGCTCATTACCTGTTTCTAAGCAGCCACGGTTGGAACTGAAGAGTAATTTAGATAATATGGTCTTTTAGCACTCTTATGCTTTTATAAATATGGGGGGGGGGGGGGTATCAGGATTTTCGAGAAGCCTATTTGTTGTAATGAGTACATACAATAATGCATGCTGAGGTAGCATTTTTTCCCTCTTTATAAAGCCAACGTTTTGCATTTTTGTTATATCTGAATAGTTTTATAACTTTTATAACTTGGAAAAAAATGATTTGAAAAAATTGAAGTTAGGAAATAACTTAAAACATTGGTGAACTAGGCTAAAAATTACTATTTGCATTAGTGACAACAAATACTGTTCTTTGAAGCACCTATTCATCATTCATAAATTAGTGAGTGGAAATTCCTTGTGGTCATTTTGCAGAAGAAATAAAAAGAATAAAATTATAGCTTTGACCTAGTGGTGGGTTCCACTTACCTTCTCTACTGGTTTGCGTCAGAAGCTCTATGTTACATTGGCCTCTGCACATGTGCAGAAGCCTTTGTGCATGTGTAGAGGGTTCTTTTCCAACTGCCTTCAGGAAACGGCAACCAGAAGACTGGTTTGGGGCATGGTCAGCTGGTCATGACTGCCGATTCAGTGAGCAGGGGCAAATTTCCCCACCAGTTCAGGCAAACTAGTCCAAAACGGCAGCAACACACAACTGGTTTGATTATTAAAAAGAATAGATTATGGATAATAGAAAATATGTTGCAATCTTAGAATGTATTTATAACAGCTATGAACACTATTAAAAGTCACTTTTTTCTTCCTCTTTTTTCTCTATTATCCTCTTTTTCTTATCTATTAATAATTTCTCTAAAATTTGCAATGTTTTAATTTTGTTAAAATTTCTTTAATAAAAAGTATTCAGAAAACAGGGCCCAACTCAAGACCAAATATTAAGCTCATACGCTTCATTTAGAAATTTGCAATTGCATTTAATTAGAGTTAAAGGGTCCTTCTAATAGAGTGCTTATTTTTATTTTATTATTAATTTTTATTAATTAGATTTCTATGCCGTCCTTCTCTGCAGACTCAGGGTGGCTCACAAAATAAGTGTTATTAGGAATACTGGGTGCTATTCTCCAGAATTTGTCCCTCAAAATTGTGCCACTGTGCTACTTTTTTCCTGGAAGCCCTACTATTGAAAAATTGCAGAGAAATTATGATTTTAGTGTAAAATTCCATTACAAATATTTTTGTCAAAATCTTGTAATAAAGGAAAATAAGAAATTACAACAGAACCATTCCTGCTACTTGTGCAGCTGTTCAGTGAAGACAAGGTTTCTGAGCTTCACATTGAGTTATTCAATTTGCTGTCCAAAATTCATTCTGCAGAAATCTATACAAGATGGTTCAGTGCAGCTTATTTACTTCAATGTATTCTGATATTAATTTTCCTCTATTAATTAAGGCTGAAATTCATACCTAATTGGGAATGAGTAATAAATTTGTTGGTAATTAAATATGGTTATATATGCTCATTTTTAGGCTGTAAATATTTAGGTATGTATATACTTAAATTTAAACTTTATATAAACCTATTGGAGATTAAACTTCATTTTACCCAGAGCTCTATCCTCAATAAATCTGCATGGAATTGCATGTATATTCCATAGTCCTAAATGTCTTATAAACTTCTACATTTATCAAATATCTTAAATGTATAAATATTATTAAGTTTCATTAGCACCAAAAGTCTATAAGCCCCTTTACCTAAACATGAAGATAAGTCTAACTTCCTAGGAAAATAATCAATAGCATGCGGATGTAATATAGTTGTGTGTGTGTGTGTGTGTATGTGTGTGTTTGTGTGTGTGTGTGTGCAGAGAGAGAGAGAGAGAGAGAGAGAGAGATTGCCAACATCTGAATCATTAAAATAGAAGTAATTAATTCACAAGAATATATGACCATGTGTTATGTGTAACAATAGCCTTTCTGGATTAAGTCAAAACTGTATGCTTCATGATTTAATTCTTGTAGTAGTAGTAGTAGTAGTAGTAGTAGTAGTAGTAGTAGTAGTAGTAATAATAATAATAATAATAATAATAATAATAATAATAATAATAATAATAATACCAGTACAGAAAAAATGTAACTCAATGTCGTATGGACAGTTGGCGGAACAAAGCATTGCATGGACAGTTCTTGGAGAAGATTGAAGGCAAAGTGGATAAAGAAAAGACCTGGTCATGGCTTACAAGTGGAACACTCAAAAAGGAGACAGAAGGACTAATACTGGCGGCACAAGAACAGGCCATTAGAACAAATGCTGTCCAAGCCAGAATTGAAAAATCAACAGACGATCCAAAGTGCAGACTCTGTAAAGAAACAGATGAAACAATCAATCACATACTCAGCTGCTGCAAAAAGATCACACAGATTGACTACAAGCATAGACATGATGCTGTGGCACAGATGATCCACTGGAACATGTGCCGGAACTACCATTTACCAGTGGCAAAGAACTGGTGGGATCATAAGCCCGAAAAAGTGGTCAAAAATGAGGAAGCAAAACTACTGTGGGACTTCCGACTTCAGACTGACCGAATTCTGAAGCATAACACACCAGACATTGTGATTGTGGAGAAAAAGAAAGTATGGATCATCGACATCGCAATCTCAGGAGACAGCAGAATTGAGGAGAAGCAGCTAGAGAAATTAGTGAAATACGAAGATCTAAAAATCGAGCTGCAACGACTCTGGCATAAGCCAGTGAAAGTGGTCCCAGTGGTACTTGGCACGCTGGGCACAGTGCCAAAGGATCTCAGCAGACATTTGAAAACCATCGGAATTGACAAAATCTCCATCTGTCAATTGCAAAAGGCCGCCTTACTGGGATCGGCAAACATAATTTGCCACTACATCACGCAGTCCTAGGTGCTTGGGAAGCGCCTGACTGGTGATGAAATACGAAATCCAGCATAGTGATCTCGTTTGCTGTGTTGTACTGACATAATAAATATAATAATGCGAGAGCTATCATGGGCTTTCCTAAATTTGCCCATGTCACACCAACACTCCGCAGTCTGCATTGGTTGCCGATCAGTTTCCGGTCACAATTCAAAGTGTTGGTTATGACCTATAAAGCCCTTCATGGCACCGGACCAGAATATCTCCGGGACCGCCTTCTGCCGCACGAATCCCAGCGACCAGTTAGGTCCCACAGAGTTGGCCTTCTCCGGGTCCCGTCAACTAAACAATGTCGTTTGGTGGGACCCAGGGGAAGAGCCTTCTCTGTGGCGGCCCCGACCCTTTGGAATCAACTCCCCCCAGATATCAGAGTTGCCCCCACCCTCCTAGCCTTTCGTAAGCTCCTTAAAACCCACCTCTGTCGTCAGGCATGGGGGAATTGACATGTTCCTTCCCCCTAGGCTTATAAAATTTGTGTATGGTATGCTAGTGTGTATGATTGGTTTTTAACTTGTGGTGTTCTTAAAATTAATTTAATATTGGATTTGTCTTGTATTGCTGTTGCTGTGAGCCGCCCCGAGTCTGCGGAGAGGGGCGGCATACAAATCTGATTAAATAAATAAATAAATAAATAAATAAATAAATAAATAAATATAATAATAATAATAATAATAATAATAATAATAATAATAATAATAATAAATCAGAAAATGTTGAGATGGAACAAAACATGATTTAATTAAAAGTGAAACTATAGGGCAAGAGGAGAAATTATAGGGTGCAGGGAGATGGAGGAGGAAGAAGAGGTGGAGATAGAAGAGAAGGAGGCGGAGGACGGTCAACACAGATAATAAAACAAAATTGCAGTCAAAGTTTGGTCCTTGAGAATAACTGAATTGTGCTGAGTTGCAAAACCCACTGTCTATATTTCATTTGCTTTTAAAATTCTTCACATGGAACTCATTTTGTTGACTTGCCCTTTACAGCAAAGACAGTGTAGAATAACTGATTGGATTGCAGCAATATGTTTGGGATAGCTCTTTGACTACATTTTTTTCCTAGTCTCTTTCTTAACAACAAAAAATCAAAGCAGAATTTTCACAGACTATAAAATTATTTTCCCATATTTCCCCTCTTATCTTTCATAGCTTGGATTGAAAATATTCAACTCATCTTCTCTTGGATTAAAAAAAACTAGCATAGTCTACGAGGTCTCGGGGCAGCAGTTATCTCTTGGTTGTCAGAAATTGAGAGAAAACAGCAAGTAAATATTTATAATATTATCTGGAATAACTTCCGGCAACACCAAAAACTGATTGACTGTTTCTCCTAGTAGCAAAAAAAGAGGCTTTTGGAATCATTATGGTCACTGTGCATGATGTGTCCTTTTAAATCAACCAATTTCACTGTATAATTTTAGAATCAATCTGGAGGAAAAAAGACATACAGCGTTCTAAGTATTTTTTTTTCAAGTAGCATTTCAGAGGAGTATGAGACAGCAAGGAATGCTCATGTCTGTCTGTTTGGGTTTGTTTGTTTTTTAGTGATACAGTGCAAAAAGATATTGAACTGATGACTTCATCTTTTGGAGAAAAATGCATATGTAGAAAAAAGCAAATCCTGATCATAGCATTATCTGAATCATCTTGAAATATTCAGCATCAAGTGGGAAAGCATTTCTTGATTTACTCAACATAGTTCCTGCACATTGTTTATTTTTCCCCCCTGTGCATCAATCATCAGAGCTGTAATCAATTTTTTTAGAAAGCCACTGGCAGCATTTAAAATCATTTATTATGTGCCAGCTTACCTCTCTTACTTACCAAGTGTCAACAATGCTGCTAAATATATTCTTTACCCTATTGTTTTTGTGATGTTCACTTTAAAATCTATTATTGCTGCATCTTTATTGCTTGATATAGTCTTAATATTCTTGTCATTGGAGCAATTTTAAAAAATTGTACACACAGGATTTTTAAAATGTTCTTGATTAATATTAATATTAAAAATGTATGTTTAGTATATAGTTATAACTGTAGGTCCTATTGAGGAAGATGGGTGGTTAAGAAGTATGAAATATGTATGTGTGTATGTATGTATGTATGTATGTATGTATGTATGTATGTATGTATGTATGTATGTATGTAATTAGATCTGTCTATATCCTACTAAAACTCTGATTCTTGTAATTCTTAACTGGGTGAAATAGTGCACTCTGAGGAAAAGCATTTCGAACCAAGGTATCTCAAACGGCTTAATTTACGGAACACATGCAAAATCTGGACTCACAACTTCCATGGAGTTGAAATTTGGCAAATTGTGTAACATATTTTATGAGATAAACATTAAAATGAATCAGTTTAGTACATAATACAAAACATCATAAAACATTTCTTTGACAGTGCTGTACAATTCAACATGGATTAAACAGTTTATGACATAATACAAAATGTCATAAAACATTTCCTGTGCTGATGTATGAGTGTGCTAGGCAGTTCAGCATGGGCTACTTTCAAGGCAGATACATCTATAAAAATATACCAGCTTCTCTGGTGAAGGCTGAACATTAATTCTGTCATTGTTTGGAAGCACTGTGGAACCTGGCAAGGAAATATTTCTGAAATGATTACCCAACAGGGCATGGGTAAATAAATTTATATTCTTAATCTTTAATAAATATGAGTTTTCTATCAATTACAGTGGTACCTCTACCTAAGAACGCCTCTACTTATGAACTTTTCTAGATAAGAACCGGGTGTTCAAGATTTTTTTGCCTCTTCTCAAGAACCATTTTCCACTTACAAACCCGAACCTCTGAAACTGTAACCAGAAAAGGAAGGAAGGAGCCTCCATATGGACTCTCTAGAAATCTCCTGGGAGAAAACAGGGCCGGAAAAGGTGGGGAGAACCCTCCCAGGGGCCTCTCCAGGAATCTCCTGGGAGGAAACAGGGCCTCCACCCGCCCTATGGTTTCCCCAATCACACACATTATTTGCTTTTACATTGATTCCTATGGGAAAAATTGCTTCTTCTTACAAACTTTTCTACTTAAGAACCTGGTCACAGAATGAATTAAGTTTGTAAGTAGAGGTACCACTGTATATGCAGAGTCATACCTGGTGTAATAAAAACAAATATGTGTGTTTGTTCATCCCCACATCTAATTTCAAATATAATATAATCCTGCTATAATTATTTTAACAGATCTTCAGTAGTGGGGTTTTCCATATTAATATATATATATATATATATATATATATATATATATATATATATATATATATATACATATACATATGTATATGTATATATATATATAAAGCACAATAATTGGATGAGTTCAAATAGTTCTGATTCGTGAATCATGGTTCTTGAATATGCTCAGAAGCCCTGTTGCCAATTTATATGTGAAGAGGTAGAGCCTTTCTGTACCAGAAAGACTATCAATAAGGTACACATTTTCCGTTCCTATTAAAATATATTCACTGTATAGTCTTTCTTTTCCAGGTGTGAATTGTGAATTTAGAGAAAATGCTATTGACATAAAGCCTTTTAAGCACTTTGGATTCTAAACAACAAAGTGTCTAATTAATTAATGTGTTATTTCAGAGTTCAATTTGGCTCTCAAAATAACTCATCTATTTGATTACAAAGGTGCTGACACATATTTAAAAATTATGGTTCTTTTCTTAGTTTTGTACTCTTCCCACAGTGCATTGTGTATAAATAACTGAATCAAAAAAGTGAGTTCAAAGTCCTAGTAAATCAATCAAGAAACCTTTTGATGGTCAGCTTCTCTAGAACGTTTATACAGTGCTTCCCCTCTCACCCTTTATCATGCTAGGCATTTTACCATATAATAATATGCAACTTAACATAGAATGTAGATTTACATTTCTGATACAGATATATTTATTAATTATTTAATTATTTAATTATTTTCCTTTTTTTTTTTTTTTTTGTCTATCCACCACTCCTATAAGGCAACTCTGGGCAGTTTATTTGGGCTTTCTAAATGCATACTTGGGATTCAAGAAGTGAATATTGCATAATTGTTGATAGAAAAATTTCAGAACAATATTAAAGTAAATATCAAGCAGAAGTGAGGGTTAAACTAGAAAAATATTGATTCCTTTTAGCAAAAGCAAAAGAAGTTTTACTATAATTGTCAATGCCAACAGAGAACAATAAAATTTGGGCCACACTATTTATTAATTTGTAAGACTGCAATGATTACTAATTTAGAGAAAAACCTAATTAATTTATTACCTAGGAAACATGTTCTTATGATTTAATATGAAAAATAAAGAAATAAGGAAGTCACATTCCCTACTGTATATCTGACTTTTTGGGTAGGAGCTTAATTCAAAGGCTAAATTCATGTATTCCTATATGGTACACAACCCTTATACATTGTAGACAAAAGCTTCATTTAGGCATGATGAAAACTGAAATGCTCAACACATGAAGATTCTAGCTGTGACTGTCTCTGCAATGACATCTGTCTATTGACTAAAAATGTTTTCAGAAGAAAATATGGCTGACAAAGTAACTAGTTCATCTGAATACATCATATGAACAACACTATTGAGAGCAGTTTCAAGTTAGCAAGGATTGACAATACCTTTTGTTAATATCCATCTTGTGGAATAATTATTAAGGAAAAGGAAAGCAACATAGCTGATAAGTACAGATGCTTTTTGCTGGAGAGACGGAGTAACGACACGGACACCAGAGCTGGATTTAAAATTGGGTCATTTTTATTAACATAAATTTGCATAATTTATTCAAATACTTTGCATAAATTAGCATAAACAACTATGACCTGGAAATGGACCTGCAGGGTCAAACAAATACTTCCGGGGCGGAAATGACGTTATGCCAGCAAACATTCCTGGGCAACTCATGGGCGTATCTCGATGCAAGGTCCAGGTGAGGGCCAGGCCGTCACCTGTGACCTTTTCTGCCATGCTGTGCATGAGGGGGGTCCCACCGGCTAACCCGAATCGGGGAATTAAAGGTGCAGGACCCAAAGACAGGTTCCCCCCAGCTGCTCAGGCAGAAACTCCCTCCATGAGCTTGCGGAGAACCTGTCAATCATCCCCAAAGATGCCCAAGGGAGAACGCGCGGTTGCTAAACCACCCAATTTTCCGCCCCTAACCTGCCTACCCAAATGACCAAAGGTAAGCCAATTAACCTAATTAATGCAAGCACCCCCTAACCGCACATCCGTCACCCCAGTGTGGAATGGGCGAAAAAACAGCTCAGCTAAGAGGCAGAACTGCAAAAAATTCCCATTCGGCCCCCTAAGGGCGACCCCGAAGCACACTGCAAAATAGTGGAGGGCGGGCGGGTGTCTGCTCAGGAGCTCAGTCCGGGCGAAAAGGGAGAGCCCTGGGCCTGCTCGCCCTTATATAGGGCAAGCAGGCCCCGCCCGGACCAATCAGGGCCTGGCCAATCAGGCCCTGATCTCCCGAGCGAAGTCTCGCATCGCGAGACTTCGCCCGGGATCCAAAATGGCGGCCGCCATGAGGGACCGTGTCTCCCGGTCCCTCCAGCAAAGCCTGCCTGCCGGGTAAGTCCGGCGCTGCCCTTGCTGGAAAGACGGAGTAACGACACGGACACCAGAGCTGGATTTAAAATTGGGTCATTTTTATTAACATGAATTTGCATAATTTATTCAAATACTTTGCATAAATTAGCATAAACAACTATGACCCGGAAATGGACCTGCAGGATCAAACAAATACTTCTGGGGCGGAAATGACGTTATGCCAGCAAACATTCCTGGGCAACTCATGGGCGTATCTCGATGCAAGGTCCAGGTGAGGGCCAGGCCGTCACCTGTGACCTTTTCTGCCATGCTGTGCATGAGGGGGGTCCCACCGGCTAACCCGAATCGGGGAATTAAAGGTGCAGGACCCAAAGACAGGTTCCCCCCAGCTGCTCAGGCAGAAACTCCCTCCATGAGCTTGCGGAGAACCTGTCAATCATCCCCAAAGATGCCCAAGGGAGAACGCGCGGTTGCTAAACCACCCAATTTTCCGCCCCTAACCTGCCACAGGAGCGGGGGTCAGATCTCTATCTTGGCCCCCCCGACTCCCCCCTCTAGCTGCGCCAGCTCACGCAGAGACCGCTGCAGGTCCTGTAAGAAGATGGCGTTCCCCTGCTCAGACAGGTGAACGCCATCATCACGGTAGAGCCATGGCTGGTCTATTGATATAAGGGGATGAGGTACTACCACTCCACCCAATTCTCTAACCGTTTTACCCATAGCCCTATTCACCCGTCGCCTAGCCCGGTGAATGGCCCTAAGGGAAGAGGCGTCCCTCCACACAAGCCTAGGTAATATTTCTGACCACACCACTTGCGTGGTGGGCCAGACCTCACGAAGCCTTCGCAGGTCTTCGCGTGCCTGGATGAGCAGCGCCAGGCCTCCCAGTATGCACAGGTCATTGCCACCTAAGTGCAATACCAGCCACCTGGGTGCGGCCACAGGACGCTGCCCACCCAGACCCCTTTGGGCGCGACTCCAGGAGCCACCCCCCATATTGCCGGGCGCAGCCACAGAATGCTGACCGCCCAGCAACGCCGGTAGGAGACCCTCCCACCGCATACCTCTCCGGCCCATCCAGGTAACGTTGACCCACCGCCCCAGGGACAGGTGGGTCCCGATGGCGCTCCTGGCTGCCGCGCGGCCGGCCCAGAAAATCATGCTGTGGCCACACAGCAGCGCCGTCGGTTTCGTGTTAGCCTGGGGACCTGCAAGAGGACACAGACACAGAGAGGTTACATAGCCTAAGCCCTGCCAGGGATCCTCAGCGGGCCTAACATAACCCAAATATGCCGCTGACCGCCAGTGGCCGATCTCCCGAATCCGATGGGCCGGGAAACCAGAAAGTGCCGCGCTAGTGGCGGCGCCGATACGGAACGAATGCGTTCCATAACCGGCGGGATCCATGCCCACCTGGGCCATCGCCCTAGATACTAAAGCCCAAAATTGGAAACGGGTCAGAGGGGTACCGTCACAATGCCTAAACAGGTACCCCTGACCTGACCCCCTCATACCACAATAAAGCCGTAGGGCGGCCACCGGACACACCGACTGGTCGGTGGCCGCACTAAGTTGTAAGGTAACCCCTCTGTGTAGCTGATCCGTTTTAGACCTCCTCACTACAAGGGACACCCCCCCTTGTCTAAAGGCCAGATCAGCGAACTGGAAGGCCCGGAGCGAAGTGTCAGCCTGAGACGAAGCCATGGCCTCGCTGACCCGAAGGGCCCCAAAAAACATGACACAAGCCGCTGCCCTAAAAAGACGGGCCTCGTACAATGAGGAACACAGACTGTCGAAAACCACGTTGATTAAAGACAGCTGCTCCACCGTCAGAGCCTGACGAGTGTCACCAGGGGCCCCCGCTTGCTTTCTAAGCCAGCCTTCCAGCATCTTCCGGATGCGAAAGTCACCCGAAAGATCTGCAAACCCCCCCGCCTTGGACAGAAAGGCGAGGCCGGCTAACCGGGACCGGATCGTCCTAACTGACAGGCCACGCTGCCTAAGTTGGACGCAAAACTCGGCCAAATGCTCTACAGGGACAGGCCAACTAAGCTGGTAACCCCTGCCCTGCCTAAACTCCCCAAACTCCTTACCTGCACGCTGGTATGCCCTGAGGGTGCCGGGCGCTACAGACAAGGAGATTGCCCGGGATGCCTCGTCTCTCCACCACTCTGGATCCCCCCCCAGACTCCAGAGGTGGCTGGGGAACGCTTCTGGCAACTCTTGGGCCCACGGGGCCAGGGTCCGAAACCTGGACAACTGACCACGGGACAAGGCATCAGCAACCCCGTTATCTAACCCGGGGACATGCTTAGCCAAAAACAATGCGTTTAGAGACAAGGACCTGTGCACAAAATGGCGGACAAGCCGCATGACCCTGTCGCTCTTCGAGGACAGGGCATTCACCACATGGACAACCGCTAGGTTGTCACACCAAAAGTGCACGGTCTTGTCCCTGAACTGCTCCCCCCAAAGCTCCAAGGCCACTATTAAGGGGAAGAGCTCCAAGAACGTCAGGTCCTTAACCAATGAAGAGGCACTCCATTCCGGAGGCCATGCCGACCAGCACCACTGGTCACCTAACACCACCCCGAAACCACAAGTCCCCGCGGCGTCAGAGCAGAGCTGCAACTCAGCTTCCAACAGAAGCTCGTGCCTCCAGAAAGACAACCCGTTAAATCTATCCAAAAAATCCCGCCACACGCCGAGGTCAGCCCTGACCCCAGCGCAAAGGCGGGTACGATGATGGGGCAAACGGAGCCCCTTCATCGCATCATACAACCTCCTGGAAAAAGCCCTTCCAGGAACAACTACCCGACAGGCAAAATTAAGAATGCCTGCCAATTCCTGAAGCTGCCGTAGGGTCACCTTCCGGCAGCCCAGGACCTCATCAAGCTTCCGCTTAATCTTTACCAACTTCTCTAGGGGCAATCTAGAAGATTGCTCCTCTGAGTCCAATTCAATACCCAGAAAGGTAATCCTGGTGGCGGGGCTTTCGGTCTTCTCAGAGGCTAAAGGCACCCCTAAATGAGCACAAAGGGCTTCGAAGTCCCGCATCAAAGCAAAACATTGCTCCGAATGCGCAGGCCCCGCCAACAGGAAATCATCAAGGTAGTGAACGACCGTACCCAGACCACTTTGCCTCCTGAGCGCCCACTCCAAGAAGGTGCTAAAACTCTCGAAAAGCGAGCACGAGACAGAGCACCCCATGGGCAAAGCTCTGTCCACGTAATAACCCCCCTCGAAATGGAAGCCCAACAGCTCAAAGTCGTCTGGGTGTATGGGGAGGAGCCGGAATGCCGACTTAATGTCGCATTTACCCATAAGGGCTCCTACCCCACACTTCCTAACCATAGTCACGGCTGCATCAAAGGATGCATACCGGACTGAACACAACTCGTCAGGAATGAAATCATTCACTGACTCCCCTTTTGGAAAAGACAAATGGTGAATCAACCTAAATTCACCACTCACCTTTTTGGGGACCACACCTAAGGGAGACACCCGAAGATTCGGGAAGGGCGGCTCCGAGAAGGGCCCGAGGACCCTGCCTTCGGCAACCTCCTTCCCAATCTTCTCCCTAACAATGTCTTCATGACCAACAACCGACCTAAGGTTGTCAGACATGAAGGCCTTCCTAACACCCTGGTAAGGGATCCTAAATCCCTCTGAAAAACCTAGCAAGAGAGCGGCCGCTCTCGAGCGAGGGTGGTAGTCGCCCAACCAACCCTCAAGCACCACTAAATTAATTGGGCTGGGCCCCTTTTCCCCCAGCAGGTGGGGGAGGCTTTGGGAGACCCGAGCCTTTCTTTTCAATCCCCTTCTTGGGGCGGGGGCACACGGCTGCGGAATGGTTTCCCCCACAACTTCCGCAGGCGTGACGAAACCTGCAAATGGGGCGGAAACACGCCCCCTTTGCAGCGAACTCGTGACACACTAAAGAGGCCCCTTTTCCAATGGCACCCGCCACGGCCTTGGCCGGCGCGGGCGTCGCAGGCTCCTCTTCCATAAAGTGACCGCTATCGGTCCTATCACAGCCCTCCTTCCCTGACATATGCGTGGCCTGGAACCACAGGTCCGGTACCACCATATCCCAAGGCAAGTAGGGGTCATGGGCAATACGCATCCTGAACCCCTTGTCGTAATGCCTCCATATGGTGCCCCCATATTCAAAATGGGCCCTCGCTATAAGGTCGATGTACTTCAGCAAGGCAGCGGCCCTACCCGGCTGCCTCTGAATTACCACCGACGCAAAGGTCAGAAAGGCATACAGCCACGAGCTGAAGCATTTCGTGACCTTTGTCTTTTTAACCTTCTCCCCAGGGACCACCTCCTTGTCCTGTTTAGGGACCTCCCTGTTCAAAATGGAGAAAAGATCAACGTACTCACCCCGCCAGATTGCCTCCTTAACTGACGGGTGAAGATGGTACCCTAAAGGTGTCGCGGGCAACCCACAAGGGATGGCCCCAGGCTTGATGCTGGCGAACGGGTCCCACACCGTGGTGGCCCCCGAGCCCAGCACCCCAAGCCCCGGTGGATACATGAACGGGACCGGTGGCATAATGGCCGGTGGAGGAGGGATCCAACCCCCCACCCCCGCCCCAGGTGGGACAGGTACCCCCGGCGCCCCCACTGGCGGAGCCGGCGGGGACCAGACCTGTCCACAGGTGCCTGCAGCAGACCCCATGAAGCTGTTGCCACCCCCCAAAGCTGGCGGGATGAACCCGGGACCCTGGATGGGCAGGAGCGGTGATGTGCCTACATGTGGTGCAACCTCACCTGCCCCGTAAGGGGTAGAAGCCATCCACGGTGGGCCCATCCTGGTTGGGCCCTGGAACGATGACCACTGCCCAGGCTGGGCCATCTGCCCAGCGTGGCCCGTCTGCCCGGTGCTGCCCGTCTGTCCGGTGCCAGCCATCTGCACGTCGTGGGCCACTTGCCCTGCTGGGGCCGACTCCTCTTTGGGGTCTGCGCCCCATGCTGCGGTGGCAGCCGAGGAAAGCCCCTCCGGGCCTGCCCCCGACCGCCACCTCTCCAAATCGTCGAGCCGCTCCAGGACCCTGGCCCAGGAGAGAGAAGGGGACACCTCGGGTTGAGGGACTGTGGGCATAAACCCTACCCCCCCCCACCGGGATCCCCCCCGGGGGCCCCTCTGCCGCCGCCCGAGCCCGGGCAGACGGCCTGGCAGCCCTCCTAGGCCGCACCACAGGTTGGGCCGGGAGGGCCTTAGCTGGCCGCTTTTTAGGGGCCATACCACCAAAATCTAATTTTACACAATAAGGGATAGGGCGGGACCAAGCCCTCCCCCAACGGGCCCTGCACCACTTGAACAAGGCCTGCCCGAAACAGCAGGCCTCAGTAGTGCAAACCCACCCAGGAAGCCAATCCCCCCTTCCAATGGGCGACAAGGCCCAACACCAGGCCTTTATCCCAGGCCTCAAGCCACCCAGCGACCCCCGCGGGCCCGCGAGGCCACCAGAAGGCAGCACCTCCCTCCCTCTAAAAGGAACAATGAGGCTCCAAACCGGAGCGGAGCCCAGCCGATGCTGGCTCCGCTGATGCTGTAAAAGGCTTTTCGCCACACCACAGGCCACAAAATGGCGCCTCGCACGAGGTCGCCAAACAAAATGGCCGCCGGAGCAGAACGACCGAACGTCTGCTCAGGAGCTCAGTCCGGGCGAAAAGGGAGAGCCCCGGGCCTGCTCGCCCTTATATAGGGCAAGCAGGCCCCGCCCGGACCAATCAGGGCCTGGCCAATCAGGCCCTGATCTCCCGAGCGAAGTCTCGCATCGCGAGACTTCGCCCGGGATCCAAAATGGCGGCCGCCATGAGGGACCGTGTCTCCCGGTCCCTCCAGCAAAGCCTGCCTGCCGGGTAAGTCCGGCGCTGCCCTTATGTGAGGTTCACTTTTGGCTCTATTTCTTAGATACATGCAGTAGCTATGATCTAAACAAGGAATGAGACGTAGTTTCAGAAGTAGTTTTTATTTCTTAGTAAATGAAAATATCACATGAGAATAACAAGCACTCCAAACAATTGCAATGATTAAATAATGCATAGGATAGCTAGTAGCAAGCCACAATACCTCATACCAATTAATAGATTCTAAACCCCTAGTTTCTAAAGTGGGGCCTATGCCCTACAGGGAGGGCAATTTGATTTTTAATAGAGGCAATTGGACCAGGTACAGTCAGGTACGCAGTACTGGTAGCAAAATTTTGGTCAGGTACACAGTACCGGTATTTTGATATTGTTTCTTTTTTTTTACCTTCTGGGCTCTGGGTATGTTTTTCCTATCATAGTAAATGAGGTTGAACGTGTATAATTTTATAAGAGCTGTGCATGTGTGTGTATACATAGTAGATAATCAGGGATGGGCTACTGCCCGGAATGGGGGGGGGACACAGTGGGGTAGCAAAAATGGAGTTCCACCCCAGAGCACTCAATTTGCACTGAAAGATATTGAAACAAAATGCATAAGCCACGCCCACAGTGTGGTAGTAAAAGTTTTGGTAGCCCATCACTGATAGGAACCTTGTTTAAACCAAGTTAATGGACTTTAAGCTTCCTCCACATGAGTAGGAGTTCACCTTTTGAATAGTAAGAATTATATGTCAGGGGGTGGGGCATCAGGATTTTAGAGATGCGTAAGTGAGGCATGGGCAAAAAAAAGGTTGGGAATCTCTGTTCTAAACAAGTAGAGATTAGTCAGAGAAATAACTTCAAAGTGTTTTTTATACAAAGAATTCCCTGGACTCCTAGCTAGACATTCCAAGTAAGTCCACACACCTCAGTGACTTCTGCTTCGGTTGTTATCTAAGCATGATTGCTACTAGATTTCGTGACTAAATCAGTATGCTATGTCTCACGCCTTTCTTATCAGAGAATTGCACAAGAGTGCACCTGTTTTCCATGAAAACCTACTGTTCAATCTAACTGCTTTAGAAAATGTGAAATATACTGATAACAAGGCTTAATAAGAGCACTCATGTGATGAGCAAGCCAGCTTTCATACAGCCATGCCCAAATAAGCCAAATAATTCTAAAATTTAACAATTTAATATAGATCTTCTAAATTGGCAGAATTTAGATGGTAGAACATCTATCAAAGACTCAATATATAATACTTAACATCAATATTCAACATGTAACACTGAATGCCTTATTATAATTAGTGTTTTCTAGTCTGTTTCCTAGTAATGGTCCTTAAGGAGATATTTGGTCTTAATATATAGTACACTACATTTATGTAAACAACTAACAATCAACACTTGTACTATGTATCTAAAATTTCAATTAATTATTTGAGGTAAGTTGAATAAATTGATGTTCATTGTACTAATCTGAAGGTCTGGGATTCGCATTATTTTCAACACAAAAGAAACAATCTGCTGTTAAAAACTTACAAAACACTTAGAAAACAGCTAAATAAATCTTTCAATGGCTGAGTCATAGTCAAAAGATAAACAAAGAACTACGTATTGATATTATTCATCATTTCTTTATTTCCAGTATTCTCTTTTCTCAGTGGCCAGTTGTTTTTTCCTGCATTCAGTTGCTAGTGAAAATAATGCATGACCAGACATAATGGCGGTAAACAATGAGTCCACTGCAAAATAGATAGTAATTTAGTCTGTTAATATCAGAATTCCAATTAAATTGCATATACTGTAAATTGCTATTGAAGATAACGCAAGTATTTTAATAGTAAATATTCATTTAGTAAGTTTGAAATAATTGTTTTTATATATAACTAAAAGTAACATGGTATGTATAAGTAATGCCGCTCAATAACTTTTACTCATATATTTATTATTCTTGATTTATAGAAACCCATCAGTTTTTTAAAAAACTATATAATAGTACTTTTCTTCAATAAAATATTCAAAATAAGAAAACTTTTGATCATTATTTATTTATTTATTTTATTTATTTATTTATTTATTTATTTATTTATTTATTTATTTTATTAGATTTGTATGCCGCCGCTCTCCGTAGACTCAGGGCGGCTCACAATACAATAAAACAGTTCATGACAAATGTAATAATTTACAATTGAAAATATTTTAAAACCCCATTATTAAAAAGAGATACATACAAACATACCATACATAAATTATATAGGCCCAGGGGAAATATCTCAGTTCCCCCATGCCTGACGACAAAGGTGGGTTTTGAGAAGTTTACGAAAGGCAAGGAGGGTAGGGGCAGTTCTAATCTCTGGGGCGAGCTGGTTCCAGAGAGTCGGGGCCGCCACAGAGAAGGCTCTTCCCCTGGGGCCCGCCAACCGACATTGTTTAGTTGACGGGACCCGGAGAAGGCCCACTCTGTGGGATGTATTATTCAGATGTACCCACTGCCAATCTCTCTGGGGCCTCTGGAGCACTTGATTGAATCAGGTTTTATCCAAACAAACTTTCCAGCTCTCTGCAATTCCTTTTACTGCATCAACCCCAGTTCCTAGAATATTCTAAAGTCAGCTAAATTCCTTTGGAGCTACAACTCCAGATGATATTAATACAATATTTGCTTTGTCTGACATTATGAAAGTATGCTGTACTGGATTTTTTAAAATCACAAAGTCCTGGTTTTAAATCTTTCAAAATGGTTAATTTTCAATTTGCAAAGAGTATAACTTTTTTTGCTGCTATTATGCCAAATTTATATACGGAACATTACATTCTGGAAAGCTGGGAAAAATATTTTGGCAGATTAATTTGGGATTGGAATTTATATTACTGCAGCTTTCTGTAGCATATAAGTCCTTTTAAATATATTTCAGTCACAATATAGAAGTCACACGCATTAAACATTAAACAGATTGGTGCATATAATACTTGGGGGCAATGTCCAATTATTCAATCTTCCTATTCCTAATTTGTTGTTGATGCTTCTTAAAGTATATGTTTTATACAATATAAGAAGTTAATATCATTCGATTGTCTTTTGCCAGATGTGCTAATGCAATTAATAGGCTGTATGAGGGAGAAGATGCTGAAATTAACATAGAATTGGCAGAGAGAAAGCTGGCAAGGACTGGAGTAAATCCTTTTGTGGAAACAGGGTGCACTTGCACAGAAAGAAAATGTGCGGTGTGTAACTGCTTCTGGCTGTGATGAAGAGTGTTTTACACAGCTATGGGAAATGCCCCAGCTGTGACCTTTCCTGAATTAATCCGACTTAGTAACAGTTATTTATGTCTGGGTTAGATTTTATTTGCGTACTGCATTGCACTTTATGTGTGGCTGCCTTTATGTGTCCAGAAATTACAATGGATTTATATCCTCACTTATTCCAGTTGCCAACTCTGGGTCTGGCTAAAATCACAATAAACAAAGATATTTCTTATGCATTCATGCATATACTGTATCAATCCATCCATTTAAAATCGTTTAAAAAGAAGGGTTTAGATGATTGATGAGAATTAAATAAAGGCTAGGTAGAAAGACATCTGTCTCTTATTAGTCTACAATTTGTCTAGAGCTCCTTTGGCAATATAATGTGAAATTGAAAGAATACTGTCTAAAAGAAAGAACATGGCACTTTATTCTGCTGACTCATTTTTTAAAAGTTCTGAATATTAGGGGGTCAATTTAGCTCTCTACTGCAGCCTTCTCTTAAAGATCCAAACCCCAAGCCAATGTCACTTCAATAGCAAATTGCTCCAGGAAAGCAGGGAATAGTTGAGAAATATTCTAGAGTAGAGAAGACAAGTGGACAGGCAGGCAAGTTCTTATCTAGAATAATTAGAGACAAAATTCAGTACATCCCTGTTCTGTCGGGCTCTCTGATAGAATCCTCCCAAAAATTTACAGGTACAAATTTCAGACACACACACGTTTGAAAATTCAAAACAATGTTCTTTATAATGAAAATTCACTTAAACTAAGCCCTCTTTTGGTATAGCAAAGAGCACTCGTCTCCAAACAAACTGGTAATTTATACAAGTCCCTTATCAGTCCTGTGATACTTAGCTTGCAGCTGTGAGGCAATTCAAAGTCCTTCTTTCACAAAGTGAAACACACTTTGCTCTGGTTTAGTTTCAAAGCAGGGAAAAATCAGCACACAAAAAGTCAAAGTCATTAAAGCAGTCATGAAACACAACAAACGATCAGATAATCCTCCACAATGGCCAAACCCACAGGCTGCTATTTGTCGAAGAGACGGAGTAACGACACTGACACAAGAGCTGGATTTAAACTGGGTCATTTTTATTAACATAAATTAGCATAATTTAATTTTAATAAATTAGCATAATCACATAACTAACTATGACCCAACAATGGACCTGCAGGGTCAAACAAATACTTCCGGGGCGGAAATGACGTAGCAATAAACATTCCTGGGCAACATATGGGCGTATCTCGATGCTAGTCCAGGTGAGGGACCCCTCCCTCACGTGAGACCCTGCCATGCACTTGCATGAGGGGGGTCCCGCCGGCTAACCCCTAACAGGGGAATTAAAGGTGCGGGACCCAAAGACAGGTTCCCCCCAACTGCTCAGGTAGCCCCCACCACGAGCTTGGAGAGAACCTGTCAATCATCCCCAAAGATGCCCAAGGGAGAACGCGCAGTTGCTAAACCACCACCCAGTTTTCCGCCCCTAACCTGCCTACCCAAATGATCAAAGGTAAGCCAATCAGCCTAAAAGGTGCAAGCACCCCTTAACCGCACCTCCATCTCCCCAGTGTGGAATGGGCGAAAAAATGGCCCGGCTAAGGGGCAAAGCCACAAAAAATTCCCATTCGGCCCCCTAGGGCGACCCCTAATAGCACACTGCAAAATAGGGAGGGCGGGCGGGTGTCTGCTCTGCCAATGTGGTCCAGGCGAACAGGCCGAACCCGGGCCTGCACGCCCTTTTATAGGGCCAGCAAGCCCCGCCTGGACCAAGCAGCCAATCAGGCCTTGCAGGCCTGACTCTCGGCCGAAATCTCACATCGCGAGATTTCGGCCGAGATCCAAGATGGCGGCCGCCATGAGGAGTCCGGTGCCTGCCCGACCCTCCGACAAACGCTGCCAGCGGGGTGAGTCCGCTGGCGCTATTGTCGAAGAGACGGAGTAACGACACGGACACAAGAGCTGGATTTAAACTGGGTCATTTTTATTAACATAAATTAGCATAATTTAATTTTAATAAATTAGCATAATCACATAACTAACTATGACCCAACAATGGACCTGCAGGGTCAAACAAATACTTCCGGGGCGGAAATGACGTAGCAATAAACATTCCTGGGCAACATATGGGCGTATCTCGATGCTAGTCCAGGTGAGGGACCCCTCCCTCACGTGAGACCCTGCCATGCACTTGCATGAGGGGGGTCCCGCCAGCTAACCCCTAACAGGGGAATTAAAGGTGCGGGACCCAAAGACAGGTTCCCCCCAACTGCTCAGGTAGCCCCCACCACGAGCTTGGAGAGAACCTGTCAATCATCCCCAAAGATGCCCAAGGGAGAACGCGCAGTTGCTAAACCACCACCCAGTTTTCCGCCCCTAACCTGCCACGGAGCGGGGATCAGATCTCTATCTTGGCCCCCCGACCCCCCCCTCTAGCTGCGCCAGCTCACGCAGAGACCGCTGCAGGTCCTGTAAGAAAATGGTGGTCCTCTGTTCTGACAGAGGAAGACCAGCAGCCAGGAAAAGCCACAGCTGAACTATGGTGATGCAGGGATGGGCCACTACCACCCCGCCTAACTCTCTGACTACCGTGCCCAGGGCCTTAATAACTCCCCGTCTAACCCGGTGAAGGGCCCTAAGGGAAATGGCGACCCACAAATGATCCCCGGGAGGATCGAAGACCACACCACATGCATGGTGGGCCACACAGCGCGAAGCCACCGCAGGCCTCCGCAAGCCTGGCAGGTCCCCCACAGACCCCCAAGCAAGTACCGGTCATTGCCCGAGGAGCAAGACCAGCCACCGGGGCACAGCCTGGGATGCTGTCCTCCCCGAACAACTGGGCGCAGCAATGGGATGCCACCCTCCCAGATCGAAGACCCCACCACATGCGTGGTGGGCCACACAGCGCGAAGCCACCGCAGGCCTCCGCCAGCCTGGCAGGTCCCCCACAGACCCCCAAGCAAATACCGGTCTGTGCCCATAGTAGCAAGACCAGCCACCGGGGCACAGCCTGGGATGCCGTCCTCCCCGAACAACTGGGCGCAGCACTGGGATGCCGCCCTCCCAGATCGAAGACCCCACCACATGCGTGGTGGGCCACACAGCGCGAAGCCACCGCAGGCCTCCGCCAGCCTGGCAGGTCCCCCACAGACCCCCAAGCAAGTACCGGTCATTGCCCGAGGAGCAAGACCAGCCACCGGGGCACAGCCTGGGATGCTGTCCTCCCCGAACAACTGGGCGCAGCAATGGGATGCCGCCCTCCCAGATCGAAGACCCCACCATATGCGTGGTGGGCCACACAGCGCGAAGCCACCGCAGGCCTCCGCCAGCCTGGCAGGTCCCCCACAGACCCCCAAGCAAATACCGGTCTGTGCCCATAGTAGCAAGACCGGCCACCGGGGCACAGCCTGGGATGCCGTCCTCCCCGAACAACTGGGCGCAGCACTGGGATGCCGCCCTCCCAGTACAACCTGGGCGCAGCAATGTACCTGGGCGCAGCAATGGGAAGCCGCCCTCCCCGTACAACCTGGGCGCAGCAATGTACCTGGGCGCAGCAATGGGATGCCGCCCCCCCAGTACCACCTGGGTGCAACAATGTACCTGGGCGCAGCAATGGGATGCTGCCCTCCCAGTACCACCTGGGCGCAGCAATGTACCTGGGCGCAGCAATGGGATGCTGCCCTCCCAGTACCACCTGGGCGCAGCAATGTACCTGGGCGCAGCAATGGGATGCCACCCCCCCCAGTACCACCTGGGCGCAGCAATGTACCTGGGTGCAGCACTGGGATGCCGCCCTCCCAGCCCTAGCGGTAGAAACACCCGTCCCACCGCAACACCCCTTCTCCCCAGCCAGACAACAACGACCCAGCCGCCACGACGGCAGGGACCCCCCCCCCGACGGTACCATTGTTGCTGAGTAGTCGGTGGAGCGCTCTATGACCCCAAAGCAACACCGTCGGTCGCGTCCTGGCGGGGTTGAGTAGAAGGGGACCAAAAAAGGGGGAACCTGGCCTAAGATCTAACCCCGGACCCTCAACAGGCCGTTCGTACCCTAAAACAGGCCGTTGACCGCCAGCGGTCGACTTCCCCGAATCCTCCGTATCGAGAATGCCGTTACCGCACTAGTGGCAGCGCCGATACGGAACAAGCGTTCCTTAACCGGCGGGCTCCATACTTGGCCTGGCCAAACCCTGGACCCTATAACCCAGCTAGACTAAAGCGAAAATTGGAAGGCACGGAGTGACTCGGCAGCCTGCGATACGGCCCTGGCCTTGCTAACCCATCGGGCCCCGCAACACCTGACACAAGCCACTGCCCTAAAAAGACGGGCCTCGTACAGAGAGGCACAGACTGCCCAAAACCTGACTAATCAGCGACAGCTGCTACACCGTCAGGGCCTGACTAGCGACGGAGGAGACTCCTCGCACAGCCCGCCCACCTCTTCCAAAGCGGAAGATCCAGAAAAACCAATAAGCCCCCCCCACCTTGGACATAAAGGCGAGGCCGGCTAACCTGGACCTAAGAGACCTGGCTGAAAGGCCACGCTGCCTAAGCTGGACCCAAATTATGGCCAAGAATACAACTGGGGCAGGCCAACTATAGGGGCAACCCTTGTCCCGCCTGAAATCCCCAAACTCTTTACCCGCCTGCCGCTAAGCCCCCAGAGTGCCAGGCACCCCTGAGAGGGCCACAGCCCAGCAGACCTCTACTCTCCACTGCCCGGGAGCCCCCCCCAGGCTCCAAAGCATCAGAACCCAACTGCAACGCAGCTTCCAAAAGAAGCTCTTGCCACCAAAAAGACAATCCATTAACGTTCCAAGAACTCCCGCCATACGCACAGGTCAGCCCTGACCCCTGTGCATAAGCGGGTACAATGATGGGGCAGACATAGCCCCTTCATCGCACCATACAACCTCCTAGAAAAAGCCCGCCCAGGCACAACAACCCTACAGGCAAAATTGAGGATCCCAGCCAGTTCCTGGAGCTGCCGAAGAGTAACCTTCCAGCAGCCCAAGACCATATCGCGCTCACCCCGAATCCTAACCAACTACTCCAGGGGCAATCTAGAAGATTGTACCTCCGAGTCCAATTCAATACCCAGAAAGGTAATCTTGGTGGCAGGGCCCTCGGTCTTCCCGGGGGCCAAAGGCACCCCCAGCTGAGCACAAAGGGCTTCAAAGTCCTGCATCAGAGCCAAACATTGCTCCGGATGCGCAGGCCCAGCCATCAAGAAATCACCAAGGTAGAGAACGACCGAACCCCGACCACTGCGCCTCCTGAGCGCCCACTCCGAGAAGGTGCTAAAGCCCTCAAACAGAGAGCATGAAACAGAGCAACCCATAGGTAACGCCCTGTCCACGTAAAAACCACCCTCGAAGTGGAAGCCCCAGAGCTCAAAGTCGTCGGGGTGTATGGGGAGGAGCCGGAATGCCGACTTAATGTCGCATTTACCCATAAGGGCTCCGACCCCACGCTCCCTCACAACGGCCATGGCCGCATCAAAGGATGCGTACCGGGCTGAACAAAGTTCATCCGGAATGAAGTCATTCACTGACTCCCCGTTTGGAAAAGACAAATGGTGAATCAACCTAATTCACCACTCGCCTTTTTGGGGACCACGCCCAATGGGAACACCCTAAGATTCAGGAAGGGCGGCTCCGGGAAGGGCCAAGGACCCTGCCCTCGGCCACCTTCTCCGGACCCTTCCCCGAACAATGGCTTCATGTCCCACAACCTACAAGGTTATCGGACATGAAGGCTTTCCTAACCCCCACGCAAGGGATCCTAAATCCCTTAGAAAAACTAGCAAGAGAGCCTCCGCTCTCGAGCGAGGGTGGTAGTCCTCCAACCAACCCTCTAAAGCCTGAAAATTAAGTGGGCTGGGCCCCTTTACCCCCCAGCTGAACCTAGCCGAAGAGCGTTCGTTCTCTTGCGAGAACAACAAGATTAATTGAACTGGGGCCCATTACCCCCCAGCAGGCGGGGGCTGCATCGCCTGACCCCCACCCTTCTTGTCCTTCCCCGTCTTAGGCCTAGGACAAACGAAAAACGGCCCGGGAGCCCCAAACTGGGGACGGCCCAAACCGTAAAGGCTCCTAACTAAACCCCAGGCCCCGACGGGTAAGCCAGCACTGGGGCCAGAGCCATAGCAGCCAAAGCTGGCAGGGACCACACCTGATTACAGGTGCCCGCCTAATTTTGGCCTATCAGCTGGCCATACCAGCACTGGGACTTGAACCTGCAATCTTTGCCTTGCAAGGCAGAGAAGTAACCTCAAGGCTACAGTGTCCAATCCCAACCCGTGTGTATCATTATTATTATTATTTTTATAAATTATCATACTTATGCATGTATGTATGTATGGAGGAACTTATTCAATTCTATTTCAGGGGTGTGTCTTTTCTATTTTTTGAACCAGGAGCCGAAGCCAAAAAGGCCCCGGCCCCAAAAGCAAATAAAGACCCCCACCTAGGAAGGCAGGGGAGTAACAGTAGGGGTGCTACCCATTGAAAGGGGACCCAAACTGACCCCCCGCCGCCCTCCCCGCTCCCCCAAGGAGAATTTTTTTTCTTTTTCTTTTTTATTTATTCTTTTATTTTTCACACGAAGGCAACTGGGCCACCCAGGCCCCCGAAAGAGGGCAGCAAGTGGCCTCTGCCCTAACAGGCAGCGCAGCAGCAGGAGGCTGCCGCCAAGGGCCTAACTGCCCTCTGTACAGGGGCCACGAACCCGGGGGGGCCGCACACGCGAGCCCTCCCCAATCCCCCATGTTCCTGAGGGGGCGACGCAGAACGATCCCCCCCCTACGAAATGGAGGGGGCAACAGCCTAAACGGCACCAGGCCCAGCCTCCACCTGACCCAAAGCCCCTAGACCGTTCCACGAGCCTCCGACGAGGCTCCCAAAATGGCGGCCGCAAGACGCGGCCGCCTCTTACTAAGGGGGAGGGGGCTCACGCCAGCCTCCAGCCGAACTCCTGGTTGCCGCCCGAGAGCTCCAAGTGGAGGGTCTTCCCCCAACTGCTCGCCACGAGCAGCAGCCGCCTCAAGCCTCCGACGAGGCATTCAAAATGACGGCCATCTCCACGAGGTCGCCGAAAAAGGCTCCAAGAGCAGACAGCCAAGTGTCTGCTCTGCCAACGTGGTCCGGGCGAACAGGCCGAACCCGGGCCTGCACGCCCTTTTATAGGGCCAGCAAGCCCCGCCCGGACCAAGCAGCCAATCAGGCCTTGCAGGCCTGACTCTCGGCCGAAATCTCGCATCGCGGCCGCCATGAGGAGTCCGGTGCCTGCCCGACCCTCCAGCAAACGCTGCCAGCGGGGTGAGTCCGCTGGCCCTATTATAGCAGCCTCACTAATTACCACAGCCCCACCCAACCACAGGTGGTCTCATTTTCTTTGATATTAATCTCTCAGTTGTTGTTGCCTATGCATCGCTGTCGACAAGCGTGGCTGTATCATTAACTCTTGTTCTGAATCCAAGGAGGAGCTAGATAATTGATCTCCTTCTGAGCTGTCTGCCCCACTCTCCTCCTCCCTGTCACTCATGTCTTCTTGGTCAGAGGAGCCTTCATCAGCAGATTCCACTGGGGGCAAAACAGGCCTGCAGCATGTGGATGTCTCCCCCACATCCACAGTCCTTGGGGCAGGAGCTGGGCCAGAGCTAACCACAACAATCCCTATTCTATTTCCCAAAGGTGCTTTTTAACAGGCAACTAGACTTTCCGTTTTTTTCCTTGGAGGCATTTCACTTCTCATCCAAGAAGTTTGTTCATCTCTGACTGGATGGTGGGGAATGGAAGGATTTATACTCCTTGCAGATGTCTGGACATTTGCATTTTTAGTGAGTCATTAAGGTCACCTGGAGATTTATCTATGTTATCAGGGTCATCTGAGTAGTGCAAATTGAAAAGTTGAAAGGACTGTGTTGTAGATTAGAGGCAGCAATAGCACTGAGCACTTATATAACGCTTTACAGTGCTTTATAGCCCTCTCTAAGCAGTCCCTCTAGAGATTTTCCACAACAATTTGGGTCTTCATTTTACCAACCTTAGAAGGATGGAAGGCTGAGACAACTTTGAACCTGGTGAGATTTGAACTGCCACATTGCAGTCATCCGGCAGTCAGCTGAAATAGCCTGCAGTGCTGCACTCTAACCACTGTACCACCACAGCTCTTGATGTCATAACCCTCTCCATCTGTTGAAAGAGTGATGTTCAATTTTGACATAGACAGTCCCTTTGACCCCTCTTTCAAACCAGCAATCTTCTCTGACCAAAATATGGAGTTTGCTGTCTTCAAATAAGTGGTCTGTGTCTTTTCAATGCAGATGGTCTCAAAGGTCTGAGCTCCAGACCTAAACCAGTATTAAGATGCCACTTTCTTGAAGGCAAGCTGGCTTTATTTACCCAGACTCCGGCACATAATGAGGTCTAGCAGCAGAAACACAGCAAAATGAAAAAAATGGAAAGTCAATGCTGGGAACTTTAACCTCTCCTCATGTTTTATTTAGGCAAGCCATGCCCTTCCATCAGTGCTGGCCTCACCCCATTGTCAGCTGGGTGTTGACCTGCTTGGCGGGACACTGACTGGCCATTCCTTGACCCAGAAGAACTGATTGTTGGGCCAAACCAGCTAGTTGTCACCTGGAGCTCTGAATCCCATCAACTGCTTACCTTGCATCACCATGCCTTCCTGTTGCACAGCTGATCCTCCACAGAGAGGGGCGGCATACAAATCCAATTAATAAATAAATCAACCAGCTAGTCCCCAGCCGTTATTGGCATGTTGCCTATGCAGTTTTTCCTACACTTCCCATCACCAATGCTTTGTCGCTGCAGTTTCCAGCTCTCTATCATCCCCCATCACCAGTGCTCCATCTCACCTGAGTATGGCAAACCCCAAGCTTCAGAGTTTGACAGATGGACTGCTGAACCTAGTCCTGATGTGTTTGTTCTCTCATGCTGTGCCATGCACTTATGAAGTGGGGGTTTTGTGTGTGTGTGCTTCCCCAATGTACAGATCTTTATATGGCTCACTGCATTGTACTGCATATAGCATGTTGCTTCATTTTTGCTGGGTATTTAATCTTTGTGGTGGACAAGCGTCTGCCTTAGTGTATTCTTGGGTTGGAAGTGTGAAGATCCTTCTGAACTTTTCCTATATGGGACAACCATGACCTGAATGACTGAGAATCTCCATAGGCACATACTTCAGTACATATTCTTGTGCGTGAGCATTAAACAGGAGGTTCCATTTTCAACCACTTTCCACTTTTATAAATAATTAATATTGACCTGTTGTTGGAACCTTCTAAAAAGTCCCATAGGCCCAGGATCATTGTGCTTATTTGGGAACCTTGCCTTTCTTCCTACTGCATTTTCTTGTCTGCTGAAGTCAATGGTCCTATAAACAGAACTGTCTGGAGAAATCCAAAATGCTGAAAACGTATTCGAGAGAATTTTTTTTTTTTTTTAAATGAAGCAATTTTAGAAGTTCCCAACCAAAACCTCATGGGCTTCTAAAGTAATCTAAATTCAGCAGTCACTGTTGAAACTATAAACTGAGGAAACAAAGATGAAAAAAAAATTTCTGTGGTTCTGAATGTGTTGAAATGAATATTGAAATTAGAATATAATTAGGCACCTATAGAATGCTATTAAATAGGTTGGGAGAAATGCTACTGCAGTGGAGAGTTATACTTTTCAGCCGTATATTTTCTCTTTTCAGTTCTTGTTGAGTAGATCTCATTAGCACACCTTGATGCATTTAATTATCTCATCAGAATTAATGCAGCTTGTTCTGTATAATATGTTCTATCACATTCACAGTCACTCTTTCTGTGACAGAACAGGAAAGGTCAGAAGGTCTTAGTGTGCCCGATCAAACTAAAACATAAAATTTTCAGCTTCATCTGCATTTTATATAAGAGGCACATCAGGGAATTGAAGGAAAAGAACAGGTTTTTTAAAAATATATTTTTCATTCTACCATGATTTTAGAATATACATTTCTTCTCCATTCAAGCATTCTCTTAATTCTACTTATAATTTGTTATGGAAATTTGAAGGAAATTAAAACTTTCTCCAGATTTATTTACTCATATTTTTAGTATTACAGTTCTGCATTTGTTTGTAGTGAGTAAATGTAACTAAAATCGTCTTCTGGATGGGTGGGTATGTGAGAATCTGAAAGTCAAAGCTAGCCATGCAATCACTTGAACATGTCAATGAAATCAGTATTGCCCCTGCAGAGGTCAGAAGTTCTTAATCTAGTGAGACAAGCATATAATATCTATTATCTAGATATAAACTGACAGTTCCATAATTGATATGAAGGTTTGGAAATCCACATCACAATGGCTTTGGGAAAACTTCACTCAGACCACCCTTATGAGTGTAAGCAGAAAGTGTTTGAGTCATACATTCCTACTCTGGGCACTCTGGAAAAGTGTATCCATTTGGTTATGTGATCATAGAATCATAGAATCATAGAGTTGGAAGCGACATTCAGGATCATTGAGTCCAACCCCCTGCTCAATGCAGGATTCACTAAACCATCCCAGAAAGATGACTGTCCAGTCTCTGTCTGAAGATGTCCAGTGAAGGTGAGGTCACCACCTCCTGTGGCAAACTGTTCCACCAGTTTATCACCCTTACTGTTAGAAAGTTTTTTCTGATATCTAATCTAAATCTACTCTCTTGCAGTTTCATTCCATTGTTTCTAGTCCTTCCATGTGCTAATGAGAACAATGCTGATCCCTCTGCTCTGTGACAGCCCTTCAGATATTTGTAGACAGCTATCAAATCTCCTCTCAGTCTTCTCTTTTGTAGACTAAACATCCCTAGATCCTTTAACTGTTCCTCAGAGGACATGGTTTCCAGACCACTCACCATCAATGTAACTCTCCTTTGAACTTGCTCTAGGTTATCAATGTCCTTTTTAAATTGGGGGCCCCAGAACTGAACACAGTATTCCAAGTGTGGTCATACCAAAGTACTGTGGAAACGTCTGGTGGAAACCTCTTCTTGATATCCACCTTAGTCACGTGGCCTTTAGAAAAAACATTATCACATTCTACCAGGTATTTGGCAGAATTAGTTCTAAGATGATGTATCTATTTAAATCAGCAGTCTAGAAGCAACTACAGACAAAGTCCTCAATTCTTTAGGCTTGAAGGTAACCTCACTAACCCTTTCTTTACTGTTTCTTTAAATGATTTGGGTGCTATCTAATCTATACTAATTCAGTGCATTCCTTTACAGTTACATATCATAGATAATGCTGGCTGTATCCTTTTTATGACCAATAAAAATTAAAGGAGTAAATGAGTATGTTAATAATCTTGCATGAATCTCGGGTGAATGGGGGCAACACAAAGTATAATTGGCAGATTTTTTTATCATGGCGTTTCATGGACATCTTGCCAATCTGCAGCCAGATTGTACAACACAATGTCTGGTATTGAGTTCAACTACCCTAGGATCAATGCTATCAAATAAATCTGGAAGTCATTGGGGAACAAGTATTTCCCCTAAATATAATCAAATATCAGCCCCCAAATTCCAATGAGTCTTGAAATATCCATTTTATTTCAGTTTACTTCAGCTGCATCATTCCAATGATTTAACAAACAAAGCACTAAATTATATATGCCTCACTGAATAATTCTTTTTGTACACTGTCTTATCGAAGTTTTCTGATTTCAAAAAATGTAAAGGAATTAAATTATTTATTTGTGCATCTTCAAAAGCCTTTCTTGTATTCCTTGTTTAAAACTGTGTTATCAATAGGATTAAACTGCTTTTGTCAATAGCTATATTGAATAGGATAATGTTCTTGACTATAGCTTCCTTTTCCTGACAGCAAAGGGTTTTTCAAACATTGCTGAATTCACTTTACATGAAATACTTTGGTGTTTGGGGACTTTGGTACAGAAGTATATAAAATAATAGCAATGCCTGGCATTAGCTCATATGATCAGATTAAGTTTATACAAAATACATCTCCAAGGCTTTGTTTTTCCTATGTGGAGGCTCCACAAGACCTAAATATTGTCCTTGATCCAAAACAGATTGTGTATTGTGCATTATTTCTTATCTACTTTTAAATGGTTCTCTTTTAAAACATTGAAATTATTTTAGTGGTAGCACAGTTGGCTAGATGTTTAGATTTGATTTGGCATTTTTTTTCTACTTACTGTGGGTTTCCCAAGGATCTGAAAAAGGCATGTATATATTGTTTTGAAAAAGTTGAACATATTGTTGAACAATAATAATAAGTTATTGTTTTAAAAGATAATCTTTTCTTAACAAGGCTGCCTTTTATTATGGTTAGTTGGACAGTAATACAGAGGTGGATTTGCCATTTTATCCACTTATTGACTTGTTTCCAAGTAACTGGGATAGTTATTATTTTATAGCATTTAAACATATCCCAGCATGTAAGCTATTCTAAGAAAAATTGCCTTTTGCAATTGACTAATATGATTTTGTTCAATGCTGATAGTGTGCAAGCAGGGATGGGCTTCAAAAATTTTAGCAACGGTCTGCCTAGGTGCTGGGTTGATGGTGGTCTCCTGTACCACAGGGTGGAGAGCATTTTTGCCTTTCACTTGCTTGGAGGCTCTCTGGAGACCAGAAATTGGCTGTTTTTGGTCTTCCAGAACTTCCAGAAGGCCCCTTTTTCACCCTCCCCAGGCTCCAGAGGGAGTTTGCCAAACCATGCAGAATCTTTGCTACAGGATTGCCCAAACCCGGGCAAACCAGGAACAGCCCACCCCGGTGTGCAGGCCAGTGATGTATGTATGTATGTATGTATGTATGTATGTATGTATGTATGTATTTAATTATTTAATTCATTTGTCAAACAAGTATAGTATTATAGTACATATTAACATAACATAACATAACATAAGTAGAACGTAATAATAGAAAGGATAATAAGACAGTAGGACAGGGACATTAGGCACATAAGTGCAGTTATGCACACCCCTTACAGGCCTCTTAGAAAAGGGGAGAGATCAATTGTAGATAATGTAAGGTTGAAGATTTTGGGGTTGGGGGAAGCAACAACAGAGTCAGGTAATGAGTTCCAGGCAGTGACCACTCTATTGCTGAAATCGTGTTTTCTGCAGTCAAGTTTGGAGCGATTTACATTCAGTTTTTATCTATTACGTGCTGTTGTGTTGTTGTTGTTGTTAAAGGTGAAGTAGTCACTGACAGGGAGTACATTATGATGTATGATTTTATGAACAACAGTTAAATCAGTTCGAAGACGGCATAGTTGTAAATTTTCTAGATTTAGTATTTGAAGTCTGGAGAAGTAGGATAATTTGTTACGTGAGGAGGAGTGAAGGACTCTTCTTGTGAAGTATTTCTGATATGCAATGAGTACTCCAAGGTCTTTGACTGAGTGAAGGTCCTATGAAGGTATTATGCAGGTATTCCAATATACCATTATTACTACTTTGTCATTCCTTTGTTTATAATCAGACTGTGTTATCATCTTGGCACAGCTAACTAGGTTTCTGTTAGTTAGATGAGTGTTTCTTCAGCTTTTTTTTTTTTTTGCTCTTTTTTCAAAGGCAGTATTTGCTTTCTATTGCTGTCTTCTACTTTCTGGCTTTGTATGAATTTGTTCTTAAAACCCTGCTGTTCTGTTCGGGTCGTATGTGACCCGAAGCCAAGTTTGAGTCCCTGTAAAAAATTTTCCCTGCATATCTGAAACTTGAAATTTCATGCTGGTTCATCATTTCAGGGGTTCTCTCTATGAGAATTTTTTTGGGGGGGTGGGGGGCTTAGTTTTTGCTGGGCAAAAAAAGTTACAAATCTTATGTTCCTGGGTCACCCTGACCCGGACCGAAAACTCTTCATTTGCAGTGCTTATGTTTGGTCTTTTTGAAAGCTTTTTTCACTTGGAAAGTAGTCTGAACATTTCTGCACACAATGATATGAAAATTGAAATGAAAAAAGTAAATCTTATTGGTTTATTTTGCGGATATAATGCACGCCCCCCCCGTTTTTGTGAAAAAATTTTCAATTTATGGATAGTTTTGCTTGCAAAATGCATTCTATTTTACTAAAGTTGGTGTGGGATTGGTAGCTTGAACATTTCTGAATATAAGAAAAATATAAAGGAACTGAAAAAAATGATTCTTATTGGTTTTTTAACATCAGAAATAAGGCCTCCCCCCCCCCTTGGCTGCTTGCAACCATTTTCACTTTTTATTTTTTTATGCTCCAAATCCGAAATATTCTTTAAAATCTTAGGCATTCATTTACTCAATTTAACAATGCTGATCATCAAAAAATATTTTTGGGGTGGTGGCTAATTGTTTTCTGGGCAAAAAAAAATCATAACTTTGAATCTGTTTCTGTTCGTATGTGACCGGACCAAAAATATTTTTTTTAGGTACTTGAATTTGATCTTTTTGAAAACTTTTTCAACTGGAAAACTAGTTTGAACATTTATGAACATAATGATATGAAAATTGAACTGGAAAAATTGAGACTTATATTTTTATTTTGATCAAAAAGCCCCTCCCCCCATCCTTTTTTAATTTCGTGTCAATTTCTATTTTTTAAGGCTACAAATCCCTAAGGAATTTCCCCCCAAAAGGTTTGATATACTAAATTGAACATTTCTGAATATAAGAAAAATATAAATGAACTGAAAAAAATGGTTCTTATTGGTTTATTTTTGCCACAAAAGGGCCACCCCCCCTCGGCCTTGCTGTTTGCCATTATTGTCACTGTTTATACATATTTGTCTAGAAATATTTGGAATATCCTTTTGAAAATCAACCACATTGTAGCCAGAGAACTAATTTTATGAAACAAATCCATTTTACTAAAAAAAAGTATGTAAGTTTGAAATTAACAGCATAATTTTTATATAAATTGAAATAATTGAGGCATACTTTATGTGCAAAATAAACCAATATGCATCAATTTTTCCAGTTCAATTTTCATATCATTATGTTCAGAAATGTTCAAGCTACCAATCCCATACCAACTTTAGTAAAATAGAATGTATTTTGCTAGCAAAACTATCCATAAAGTGAAGACTATTTAAAAAAAACGGGGGGGGGATGCATTTCATCAACAAAATAAACCAATATGCATCAATTTTTCCAGTTCAATTTTCATATCATTATGTTCAGAAATGTTCAAGCTACCAATCCCATACCAACTTTAGTAAAATAGAATGCATTTTGCAAGCAAAACTATCCATAAATTGAAAAAAATTTCACAAAAACAGGGGGGGCGTGCATTATATCCGCAAAATAAACCAATAAGATTTACTTTTTTCATTTCAATTTTCATATCATTGTGTGCAGAAATGTTCAGACTACTTTCCAAGTGAAAAAAGCTTTCAAAAAGACCAAACATAAGCACTGCAAATGAAGAGTTTTCGGTCCGGGTCAGGGTGACCCGGGAACATAAGATTTGTTACTTTTCTTAAACAGAACAGCAGGGTTGCTTCTTGTGCTCCCAGAATTAGTCCCGTTGTCTCTTTCTTCAAGATTCTGTCCCTTAGCCATTGCCAGGTCTTGTTGTTTTCAGTTTTGTCTGCTATTTGTTTTAATGTAGGCCAGTTTGGTCTCTCCAGTACATTAAAAAAAATCTATTTCCTACTAGATCTATTCCCTTTATGACCAGCTAGAATGCTTGCTTTTTCTAAGATACTTTCCCTAAAATCTAAACATTAATTCCTTTTACCTTAACTTTTTAAAGTATTTTCAGTAATACTTTTCATAAGGGACCCATGTCTAAACCATTACATTTTAAGAAAGTACTGAAGAAAATTGCAAACTGAAAACTTGGAGGCAATATATGTGATATTGATTATTATCAAGGCAATATATGTGATAAACATGTAATCATAAGCATAAAATAGTTGATTATTTTCATAGTGATCATATAGTTTCATTATTTCTGTGTTTTAAAAACAATATTGTAAAGTCAGAATACCAATAATGACTAATTGTTCTAATTGTCAGGAAATTTCTCCATAGTTCTAGGTGATTTCTCTCTTTCATTAGTTTAGAAACATAGAAGATTGATGGCAGAAAAAGACCTCATGGTCCATCTCTAGTTTCCATCAGTTGCTTCTTATCTTGTTTTCTGGTGCTTACACAGAATGATTAGGTGATTTCAGTTTCTAGCGATGTTTTATTAAAACATTGGTACTTTGGAGGCATCAAAGAAAAGTGAAATGCCAGCGTCTAGCTATGGATGCATTCAAGTGTTTGACCAGGGTCTTAATCAAATAGAAAACATCCACCGGGAATCTACTTTTCATTAAAGCCTGATGTACAAGATATACCGTATTTTTCGGACTATAAGATGCACACACACACACCAAAAAAATGTGGGTGGAAATGTCTGTGTATCTTATCTTTTTTGCATCCCGAACCCTCCATGCATCCTGTTTCACCTTCCCCAGTCCCCCAAAACACTCTTCAGGCCAAAACCAGCCCATTTTGGCAAAAACATGATATATGGAGGGTTCAGGAGGCCAAAAGTGTGTCCATTTTTGGCCTGCAAAGTGCTTCTGGGTTCCAGGGAGAGTGAAAATGGGATGCATGGAGGCCCTTCTTGTTTTCCTCTTCTAAATCTAAGAGTGTCTTATAGTCTATGTCAGGCTGAAGCCAGAATGCTTTGAGGTTTTGGCCTGCTACATTATGCTAAGTTCTTTTGGAATGTTTCTTGCTGTGGGAAGAAGGGAGGGTGGTTGCGTGAAGAGTTAGAAGTAGACAAAATAAATTCCTTTCAGAGTTTCAAAGTCATCTTTCGTCAGCACCAGGCTGGAAGAAGACGGGCATGTACAGATCTGGTGGCAGAAGATTAATGATCCATGTGATGAACTTGTGGGTGTGGGACAGGAGAATGAACTGTAATCTGGAAGTAGAAATCCTGGGGAAATCAGATCTGATTTTCCCCAGAGACGTGCCACGGTGGCTCTAAGAATAAATTGGAACTTAGAGAAAATCTTTGGCTTGGACTCTGATTTAAACTTAGATGTTAGTTGGAATGCTGACATTCTCATTTTCAAATTATTCAAATGCTAATAGCTCTTAATTAAATTATATTAGTTTTCCTATTAGAAATGAAAATTCATAAAAGAAAGAATAGTGAACTTAGATTGACACTTTGTTACTTCAACTAATAAAAATTACCTCAGCTAGGGAAATCTGGTCATTTATTTTATCACATGAAACAGTAATAAAAAGATTGGTACTGTGTGACAATGAGCTGAATCACAGATTTGATCTTATATCTGTTTTATTATTTAATTGAAAACAAAAACAAAACACAACACTCTTCTGTTTGTTGTTTCTTTAAATTAAATAACAAATACAAAAATAGAATATATGCCAGAATTTTTTCTATTGGGTATTATGAGAGGTAACTATTCTAAAAATGTAAAATATTTAAGCTTGCATATTACAACAGCTGCAAGGATTGTATTTGCACAGAACTGGAAAAATCCGCAAATACCTGAAGACAATGAGATTATCAAGAAAATATACGACTGTTCAGAGATGGACAGATTGACAATGGAACTTAATAATCGAAAAGAATCGGACTATTATGAAACCTGGACAAAATGGTACCAATGGACCAAAAAAAGAAACTTAAAAGAAGCATTGGAGTAAAACATCAAGAAATCGAAAAGTAATTAGAAGAGAATGTCGATAGGAATGTATATACGATGTAGATTTATCTGTAAATATGACTATGTACTTTTTTTTAAAAAAGGAAAAAATTAATAAATATATATTTTAAAAAATTACTGCTTTGGGATATCTTTCAACTAAGAATTAGAAGTTTGAGGAAGGAGACAAAACAAAAATATGTTTTTTTCTTTTGAGTGAGATTGGATCTTGAACAACAAGAAGGTCATTAGTTCCTTGTTAGATCAATGAAACATCAATAAAGCTTCACTGTGGCAACACTTTTCTAATCAGGTGCAAGTATGATTCTTACTATGTACAGATGATATTAAATCGATAAAATACTGTTTCATTACATTTTGGCATGCAAGGACTTCACATGAGCATAGAGTCAACCTGGTGACCCACTAGTGTGCCAACTGAGAGCCAAGTGAGAGTTAAGGGTAAGGATATGCTGGAGAGTGGATGATATAGAATGTGGGGTATGAATGCATGGATTATAGGGCATCTCTGAAAGGATATTACTTGGGTGAAAGTCAGAAAGGATACTGTACGGCTTGACTTCCTGGCTCCAATCCTCCCCCGCAGGGAGGCGGAACCAATTAAGATGTTCCGCCCCAGACGCCTGATGGATCCAGAAGGTTTCCAGAAGGCGCTTGGGGTTTTTCCAGATACACTCGTCCGCAGTCCGGCAGAGTCTCTGGCTGAGGCCTGGAACAAGGCTGCAGCGGAGGCCCTTGACCGAATTGCGCCGCTGCGACCTCTCCGTGGCGCTAGACCCCGTAGAGCTCCATGGTTCAACGAGGAGCTCCGGGAGTTGAAGCGCCAGAAGAGACGTCTAGAGAAGCGATGGAGGAAGAGTAAGTCCGAATCCGATCAAACACTTGTAAGAGCTTTTATTAAGACTTACAAAGTGGCGCTCAAGGCGGCAAGATGCGCATATCATTCCGCCTTGATTGCATCAGCGGAATCCCGCCCGGCCGCTCTGTTTAGGGTAACCCGCTCCCTTCTTAATCAGGGGGGAGTTGGGGAGCTCTTACAGAGTAGTGCCGAGGACTTTAACACGTTTTTCGCTGATAAAATCGCTCGGATCCGGGCCGACCTCAACTCCAATTGTAAAACAGAGTCGACTGACAACGAGTCAGTCGAGGTGACTGGGGCTAAACGTCTTTTTCCATCTGTCTGGGAGGAGTTTGACTTGGTGACACCTGATGAAGTGGACAAGGCCATTGGAGCTGTGAGTTCTGCCACCTGTTCACTGGATCCGTGTCCCTCTTGGTTGGTTTCGGCCAGTCGAGAGGTGACACGGAGCTGGGCCCAGGAGATTACCAACGCTTCCTTGGGGAGGGGAGTTTTTCCAACACTCTATAAAGAAGCGCTCGTGCGCCCCCTCCTCAAGAAGCCCTCCCTGGACCCAGCCGTACTCAACAACTATCGTCCAGTCTCCAACCTTCCCTTCATGGGGAAGGTTGTCAAGAAGGTGGTGGCACTCCAGCTCCAACGGTCCTTGGAAGAAGCCGATTATCTAGGTTCCCAGCAGTCGGGTTTCAGGCCCGGTTACAGCACGGAAACTGCTTTGGTCGCGTTGATGGATGATCTCTGGCGGGCCCGGGACAGGGGCTTGTCCTCTGTCCTGGTGCTTCTTGACCTCTCAGCGGCTTTCGATACCATCGACCATGGTATCCTTCTGCGCCGGCTGGAGGGGTTGGGAGTGGGAGGCACTGTTCTTCAGTGGTTCTCCTCCTACCTCTCCGGTCGGTCGCAGTCGGTGTTAGTGGGGGGTCAGAGGTCGACCTCTAGGTTTCTCCCTTGTGGTGTGCCTCAGGGGTCGGTCCTCTCCCCCCTGCTATTTAACATCTACATGAAACCGCTGGGCGAGATCATCCAAGGGCATGGGGTGAGGTATCATCAATACGCCGATGATACCCAGCTTTACATCTCCACCCCATGTCCAGTCAACGAAGCAGCGGAAGTGATGTGCCGGTGCCTGGAGGCTGTTGGGGCCTGGATGGGTGTCAACAAACTCAAACTCAATCCAGACAAGACGGAGTGGCTGTGGGTCTTGCCTCCCAAGGACAATTCCATCTGTCCGTCCATTACCCTGGGGGGGAGAAACATTGACCCCCTCAGAGAGGGTTCGCAACTTGGGCGTCCTCCTCGATCCACAGCTCACATTAGAGAAACATCTTTCAGCTGTGGCGAGGGGGGCGTTCGCCCAGGTTCGCCTGGTGCATCAGTTGCGACCCTATTTGGACCGGGAGTCACTGCTCACAGTCACTCATGCCCTCATCACCTCGAGGCTCGACTACTGTAACGCTCTCTACATGGGGCTACCTTTGAAAAGTGTTCGGAAACTTCAGATCGTGCAGAATGCAGCTGCGAGAGCAATCATGGGCTTTCCCAAATATGCCCATGTCACACCAACACTCCGCAGTCTGCATTGGTTGCCGATCAGTTTCCGGTCACAATTCAAAGTGTTGGTTATGACCTATAAAGCCCTTCATGGCACCGGACCAGATTATCTCAGGAACCGCCTTCTGCCGCACGAATCCCAGCGGCCAGTTAGGTCCCACAGAGTGGGTCTTCTCCGGGTCCCGTCAACGAAACAATGCCACTTGGCGGGACCCAGGAGAAGAGCCTTCTCTGTGGCGGCCCCGGCCCTCTGGAACCAACTCCCCCCAGAGATTAGAATTGCCCCTACTCTCCTTGCCTTTCGTAAGCTACTCAAAACCCACCTCTGCCGCCAGGCATGGGGGAATTAAGACTTCTTCTCCCCCTAGGCTGATACAACTGTATGTATGGTATGTTTGTACGTATGTTGGTTTTATACATTTAAGGGGTCTTAAGTTAGTCTTTTAGTATTGGATTTTTTACTGTACATTGTTCATTATTGTTGTTAGCCGCCCCGAGTTTTCGGAGAGGGGCGGCATATAAATCCAATAAATGAAATGAAATGAAATGAAATGTACCAGCCTCCCTTGCATAGCAACCTCTTTTCCTAATCTCCTGGCAGCCATCTCAGAATTGGCTGTGGAATTCCCCAAACTTATGATCTTACCTATATAATACATCCAGAATCGCCTTCTACCGCACGAATCCCAGCGTCCGATAAGGTCCCACGGAGTTGGCCTTCTCCGGGTCCCGTCGACCAAACAATGTCGTTTGGTGGGACCCAGGGGAAGAGCCTTCTCTGTGGTGGCCCCGGCCCTCTGGAACCAACTCCCCCCAGAGATTAGAACAGCCCCCACCCTCCTTGTCTTTCGCAAATTACTTAAGACCCACCTTTGTCGCCAGGCATGGGGGAGTTAAGTTATCCTTTCCCCGTAGGCTATTACAAGTTATGCATGGTATGTTTGTGTGTATGTTTGGTTTTTTATAATAAGGGTTTTTTAGTTGTTTTTATTAATTGGATTGTTCATGTTGTTTTACCACTGTTGTTAGCCACCCCAAGTCTGTGGAGAGGGGCGCCATACAAATCCAATAAATAATAATAATAATAATAATAATAATAATAATAATAATAATAATAATAATAATAAGGCTCTGCCCACTGATTGGGGATAGGGTAAAAACCTATGAAGTGACTTTATTTATCTATGTGGTATTTATTTATTACATTTATATAATCACTCACTTCATACAAAACTCTGGGATCAAATTAAAAATAAACAATTTTTAATAAACCTCTTCCCACAGTCTAATCTTGTAGCATAGGTAGATGTCCTTGGAGAAAGGTGGCCTTACAGATTAGCAACAGAATCCATCCTAACTCATACTTATCGCAACCTGGTATTTTTAGCCTTTGATTTGTTCTGCCAGTAAGCTTTGAGTAACTATTGGAGACTGATTTTCTCTTTTCCAGTAACTATGTTCTGCAATTTCAGATTTTTTTGTAAGCTATTTGTATCTTTTATTTTTAAGCATTTTCACAGGCATTAAAGCTGATCAGAAGCCATTTTGCTTGACTGTGTTATTTCTTTGGCTAATTTTTTCCTTCGCTTTTTATCAATATTACTCTAGGCTCTGTTTTAAACACAGCTGTTTTATATGTATTTTGTTTGTCTTCTGTAATTGTTACCTTTTGTCCTATAGCAACACAAACAATTTTTAAAATAAAATTGTATTTCCCAACTATGGAAATATAAAAGATAGTGTGCTAAACTACTATTAAACGGGGGGGGGGGGGGGGGGGAGAGGATGTAACCGAGAAGGATTTCTCTTCTGATTCAAACTCAAAAATTAAAAGAATAATTGAAAAGAGGATGAATAGTTGGTAGATCAACTGGAAGATGGCAGAGTTCCATTAATTCTTTTAAATTGTGTTTTTTAAAATAAGATTTGAAGGCCTTAGGCATAGTGCACCTTTCACTGTCAGTGCCTAGGAAACAGACTGAAATATATATTTTAACTAAATATTAATCTCAGAAACATAACTGAAATATGAAATGAACTATTTTCTATTGTACATTTTAAAAATAAAATCCTTCATTTAGATTTAGATTTCTCTCTCTTTTTATGGTGTTTCTCTACTCCATCATTCTTCTGTTCTATTCATCTATGCCTCTTTTCCCCCCATTTTATTGTAAACTCTGACTCTTTAGAGGAAACCCATATCTTAGTGATGGCAGATGTGCTTTTCTGCCAAAGCCACAAGTTAGTATTAATTTCACCCTGGTGAATAAGTGGTAATAAATCTTTACCTAGGAACAAGAACAGGTAAACGTTCAAGTTTGGCAGAGGATGATGTAAGGCCTAGAAAGATCAGATAGATATTGTTTTAATTACTGGTGTGAAATACGGTCTTACAACAATCAAGATCAGCTACTGCAGAATCCTTATATCATCTTTATATAGTTATAGACTTTGTTGTACATGTCTCACCCTTCGATTTTAAATGCAATGCTTTATTTGTTTATATACTTAGTTACTTGGTTACCTATATTCTTAGGATTATATACTAGTTTAGCCTAGCAGTTTTGAGTCCATTTCTGATCTTGTGGGCTTCAGACCGCATAAATAGAACAAACTATATATACCTCAACCAGGTATAGATGCAGATATAGTCTCCAGTAGTTTTGTTTGTGGTTCATTATAGAACCTGGGTTTCTTAATTTTAAAGAATTTAATTGGATACCCTGGATTTGAAGTTAAATTTTTAAAAAATGTGACTCAAGGTTATTATCTAATCCATTATTAAGATAAAATTCATTATTAAGATAAGATTCATCTAACAATAAACCACCTCATACTCCAGTTCAAAATAATATTCAAATTCTATATACCATGACAAATGACCCCTGGCTGATGTGAATGGGATACCTTGCCTTCCGGGGAGGAGGCAGGTCGCTGGGGTGGGGGAGAGGATCTCTGGGTTGTGGAGAGCCAGAGTATCACAGTTATGACTGCAAGAGGTAGATATGGCAGGAGCCAAGGAGCAGGCTGTTCTCGGGAAACTAGGACTTGCTATCTTAGAGCAATTATTTATTCCAATCCCTCTAATTATGGTTCATCGGACTAGTCTTGTATATCTGGTGACATGGGATGTCAGAGCCCTGGCCTCAAATTGCTACTGTTTAATCCCAGGTCTGTTGTTAACAAGGCCCCCTCATTTGAGATTTACTCCTGGAGAAGGGGGAAGACCAAGCATGTATCACTGAGACCTGGCTGGGCCACGAATGGGGTGGCCCCTCTTGGAGATCTGCCCTGATGGATTTCAGGTATTGCATCAGCTGCAATTCCATGGAAGGGATGGAGGAGTGGCAATAATTGTCTGGAAAAGGCTTTATCCTTGCAGGATCCCTGCCCCAGAGTTGTTGTGTGTGAGTTTCTCTTCTTGAAGTTAAACTCAGGGGTTCAGTTGGATTTGTTGTTGATGTACCTGATTCCCAGCTGCATTACAACAGCCCTGCCTGCACTGCTAGAAGCGGTAGCCGGATTGGCGGTAGAGTTTCTCAGGCTTATGGTGCTGGGGGACTTCAACTTACCATCACTCAGTGAATCCTTGGATACAGCTCAGGAGTTCTTGGCTTCCATGACAACCATGGACCTAGAAACATAGAAACATAGAAGACTGACGGCAGAAAAAGACCCCATGGTCCATCTAGTCTGCCCTTTTACTATTTCCTGTATTTTATCTTACAATGGATATATGTTTATCCCAGGCATGTTTAAATTCGGTTACTGTGGATTTACCAACCACGTCTGCTGGAAGTTTGTTCCAAGGATCTACTACTCTTTCAGTAAAATAATACTTTCTCATGTTGCCTTTGATCTTTCCCCCAACTAACTTCAGATTGTGTCCCCTTGTTCTTGTGTTCACTTTCCTGTTAAAAACACTTCCCTCCTGAACCCTATTTAACCCTTTAACATATTTAAATGTTTCGATCATGTCCCCCCTTTTCCTTCTGTCTTCCAGACTATACAGATTGAGTTCATTAAGTCTTTCCTGATACGTTTTATACTTCAGACCTTCCACCATTCTTGTAGCCCGTCTTTGGACCCGTTCAATTTTGTCAATATCTTTTTGTAGGTGAGGTCTCCAGAACTGAACACAGTACTCCAAATGTGGTCTCACCAGCGCTCTATATAAAGGGATCACAATCTCCCTCTTCCTGCTTGTTATACCTCTAGCTATGCAGCCAAGCATCCTACTTGCCTTTCCTACTGCCCGACCACACTGCTCACCCATTTTGAGACTGTCAGAAATCACTACCCCTAAATCCTTCTCTTCTGAAGTTTTTGCTAACACAGAACTGCCAATGCAATACTCAGATTTAGGATTCCTTTTCCCCAAGTGCATTATTTTACATTTGGAAACATTAAACTGCAGTTTCCATTGCTTTGACCATTTATCTAGTAACGCTAAATCATTTACCATATTACAGACCCCTCCAGGAATATCAACCCTATTGCACACTTTAGAGTCATCGGCAAATAGGCAAACCTTCCCTACCAAACCTTCCCCTATGTCACTCACAAACATATTAAAAAGAATAGGACCCAGAACAGACCCTTGTGGCACACCGCTTGTAACCTGTCTCTGCTCAGAATACTCGCCATTAACAATAACTCTCTGATGTCTATGCTTCAGCCAGCTTGAAATCCACTGAACTATCCAGGGATTAAGTCCAATCTTCACTAATTTATCTATCAGCTCTTTATGTGGAACCGTATCAAAGGCTTTGCTGAAGTCCAGATAGGCAATATCCACGGCACCACCTTGATCCAACACCTTTGTGACATAGTCAAAGAACTCAATGAGATTAGTCTGACACGATTTGCCTTCAGTAAAGCCATGCTGACTTGGGTCCAATAAGTTATTGTTTTTTAGATGCTGATTTATCCTCTTTTTGAGTAGAGTCTCCATCATTTTAACTACAACTGATGTCAAGCTAACTGGCCTGTAGTTTCCAGCTTCTTCTCTACTGCCCTTCTTGTGGATAGGCACAACACTGGCCATTCTCCAATCCTCAGGAACATCTGTTAACAGGGATTGGTTAAACAAATCAGTCAGGGGGGTCCCAAGTAGTTCAGGATCCGACTCACGGGGGGGGGGTACACACTTGATCTAGAGGGCAATTAAAGCATTACATGACTTAGAGCCAAACTATCTTCAAGACTGCCTTCTACCACATAGCTCCCAGTGACTGGTAAGGGTCCACAGAGTTGGTCTTCTCCAGGTTCTATCAGCTACATAGTGTTACCTGACAGGTCCTCAGTGTAGGGCTTTCTCTGTAGTTTTATATTTTCGCTGTGAGTCACCAAGAGTCTTTAAGGAGTTGGGCAGCATAGAACTTGAATAGATAGATAGATAGATAGATAGATAGATAGATAGATAGATAGATAGATAGATAGATAGATAAATAAATAAATTCAGTGAAGTGCACAAGTCAACCAAACAAATGGAAGGAAGCAAATAATATTTTTAATCAATAAAAACTATTATTCATTTTTTAATAGAATTTTTATAGAATACACTATTATAGAATTGTGTCATTCATTATTCTTCCAAATAGTCATAGAGTTAATAAAGTGACCCACATTAAAAGCAAAAGAATTATAAAAACATAATAATCTTATGTCCAAAACGATGTGACTGATGTGAGATTATCTAGCTTTTAGTGGTACTTTAGATTAGATGGTGCAGTGCTTCCCAACCTTGGCCACTTGAAGATATTTGGACTTCAACTCCCAGAATTCCCCAGCCAGCGAATGCTGGCTGGAGAATTCTGGGAGTTGAAGTCCAGATATCTTCAAGTGGCCAGGGTTGGGAAACACTGAGATGGTGTAGCTTAGTGAAAATGTCAACCTAACCTTCAGTTGCTATTCAAACAAATTAAAACAATTGCTATTAGCAGTACTACCACCCAGTGATGAGTTCTAAATCCCATTGCTACTGCATATGCACAGTAGCATCTAGGGCAGGTGGGTGGAGCCTCCTGCCACTGTCGCTACTGGTTTGTACAACCATATCATACCAGTAGCAACCCACTGCTGCTACCACCTCTTTATTAGTGTTTAAAGAAAATGTCTGTCCTTTCTTTTTATGTAACAGTTTCTGAACATTTGCCAGAATACAAGGCAAATAATTGATATGTTTAATTTTAAAAGTTAAACTAAACTATGCTTGTCATTTTTGTACAGGGAGGGTTGAGTAAAGAATGGAAGGTATACTTAGAGGGGCAAGAAAATTTCTGGAGATAAAGTATTGAAAAAGGGGTCATTATAACTGCCTTCATAAAGTTGGTACACTTTTCAACATAATATATCAATAATATTTGATTAAAAACAGATGGAGTTTTAATTATCAAGCTGTCAAAGCCAAAATTTACAACTTTTCTTTGGCCCACAGTCGTTTGCAATGTTGTGGGACATATGTTATATATGATTTCTCCATCGCTAGTCATATATTTGCAGATTAACTAATGCAAATACTTTGTAGACTTATATTTCCTAAATTAGATAATACATTATATATATGGAATCCTAAGTATAGGGGTTTTTTGTTGAGCTGTATATGATTTTTATGTTAAAGGTAAGAAAAGAAACATCCAGGAAATGTAATTTCCTGCCACTGGCAAAATAATTTTGAAATACAATGCAAAGACATAAAATATCTTTGTGATATAAAGCCTAAAGGGAGCTTCCACTTTCTCTATAAAAAAAATAACTGAAGTTTCTTAATACCTAGAAAGCTACTATATTTTTATCTCTATATCTTTATCTGTATCTGTATCTTTCTCTATCTCTATCTTTCTCTATCTCTATCTTTCTCTATCTCTATCTCTATTGAGAGAGAGAGAAAGAGAGAGAGAGAGAGAAGCTTTCTAAAGTGTAACATATATATATCTATTCCCCCCTGTCATATTGCTTCCTTTTTGCCTTGGAGTCATACATATATATATATGCTTTAGTTAACAATTCTTAGAACTTATAAGTATTGAAATTTTCTGGCAGAACAATTTAACAGTGGAATGACTTGTTCCAAAAATGTATGAGTGTTCCAACAAAGGAGACTTTTAAGAAGACATTTGACAACTGTTTGTGTGAAATAGTATAGGATCTCCTGCTTGAACAGGGGATTGGGCTAGAAGACCTCCAAGAACTCTTCCAACTTTGTTATTCTTGTGTAACCACTATTTCCTATTTTCACATCTCACAGTTCATACGTTGATTTTTATTAGTCATTTGATTATGGGAGCTTTAAATAGAATTTGAAATCTGAGGGTTTCAGTCATGACATTCTTATTATTATTTATTATTTATTAGATTTGTATGCTGCCCCTCTCCAGAGACTCGGAGCGGCTCACAACAAATTATTCTTTATTAATCTGACCCAAATGAGGCTCTAACTGGGGGTTGCACAGGCACTGCATCGGCCTCTACCTCTACCTCTCCAGCACCTTCAGCTTCCATCTTTCCTTCTCCTTCACTGTCTGAACCTTTCGTGAGCCACCCAGGTCTCCAATGCTCCAACGGACCCGGAACATCCAGTTCAAAATCTGTTACCAGAGGAGCTGGCTGTGAGCCAACCACAACAATTATGACCTCATAACTGTAATAGTGTAACCAAAATAGTTCATCTGTGGTTAAGGGCTAACAAAAGTAAAATTCTAGATTCATTCATTCATTTCATTCTGAGTTTAGTTCACTGCAACTATAACTGGAGTTTGGTTATAAACTGTTTTGCTCATATTTTTATACAAACTTTGTAAATCATTTATTAATATAAACACAAAGTCTCTGCTAGTAGACTCCCTCCCGTCCCTCTTTCCCTCCCTTTCTTTCTCCAATAAACAATTAAAAGCTTTTGTATCACTTAGTTCTAAAAATAAAAATAAATACTTTCTCTTCATAAAGAAAATAGTATATTTTAGGGTATACCTGTACAATTACATTTTAAAATATAACTGTAATCTTCAAAATGGAAATTTGATAGTGTAAAAAAAACCCTTGCCATATAGTTTTGCTGTTCTATTTTCAAAATAACTAGATGGGCAGAAATTCAAGACCCTTGGACTGCCCACTGCATTTATCACTTTATATAGCAAAAGGTTTCCAAGAAAAAATGAATCCATTTTTGTTGCTCAAGTTCAAAGCTTAAAAGAATATTGACTTCCAGCTCAAAAATATAGCACAAAATATCACAATTCTTCAGCTGAAGTCTAGAGAGTTAAAATTAAGTCAGTAAGTCAAAGCATCATTTAAGTGATAGCCCCCATTAGTTCAGGGGAGGGAGGAAAAGATCAAAAGTGTTTAGCCTGTAAGGGAGAAAAGCCAATCCTACTGTGAATTAGTAGATGCCAATTACATGGAAAATGTTTACTATCCCATCTAGGTAGATTTGTTATTTTGTCTATTATACGGAGTAAAAGTCTTTAGTGTCTTTAATGCTGGAAGGAAGAAAAATTTGTTCAGGTTGATCAGCATCCCCGGAAATTGAAATACTTCCTCAAGGTCAGACATTATACCCAAATAAACTAGTTTATGTCAATTGCTTTCTATCTGGCATTAAGATGTAGATATTGTGAAAGATTTGGTTTAGTCAGATTAGATTGAAGCAAAAGGCAAAGGGCTCGCCAGTTTGGTCTTGCAGAAAGAAATGTAGCAGTTCTGTCACAGGCAGGTTTACATATGGAGAACTTGCCTTCACCTGTAGTGTGCAGTTTCTGTTTCAATAGCTGCTAAGAAAACAATGGAAGAAAACCAACTCTCTCTCCCGCCTCCCTCCTCTGTCTCTGTCTCCATCTCTGTCTCCATCTGTCTGTCTGTCTGTCTGTCTGTCTGTCTGTCTGTCTCTCTCTCTCTCTCTCTTTCTCTCTCTGTTTCTGTCTCTGTCTCTCTGTCTCTCTCTGTCTCTCTCTCTCTGTCTCTCTCTCTCTCTCTGTCTCTCTGTCTCTCTGTCTCTCTCTCTGTCTCTCTCTCTCTCTCATGAGACTTAACTCCTTCAGCAGCATCAAAATTAAGGAGCAAAAACATTTCTGCAAGTGTTTTTATGTTTAACTTCAAACATTAATTTTTCTGCAGGATGTAATCTCAAATCCATTTGAACTTCAGCACTTTATTGGGGGGGTGGGGGTGGAAATCTGAGCTATCCAGAAGTAAAATAAAATAATGAAAGAGAATACTACTGTTCCAGGTATTGTTATTATTATTACTGTGTCAGGCAGGTTTTGAACCAAGTATAACTTGATTCTATAACTTCCTGGATTTTGTAATCTACATACTGTCATGAAGAAACTAGTGAAATTATAGAAAAAGCAGGATGATTTGGGTTACAAAGGAAAGACAATACAGATACAATTGATATCTAATAATGGATTATCATGTTCTAGATAATTTGTCCTCCATCTTGCACTACTGATACAATTTATAAATTCTGAAAGAATCTGCATTCAACTTTGCTTTTACTGTCAATCCTTTCCAAATTATTTTGAAACCAACCATTTGATCACCATGAACTGGAATCCATTAGTCAATCAGTAATCTATCCAGCAGGACAATATGAGATTGCTAAAACAAAATTTACCCTTCCCAAACCATTACAATTACAATGTACTTGTTTAAAAATAACATAAAAGAATGTATAACTTCTCAGTGCCCAATCAATTTTTCAAATATGGATATGATTCGTAGAGGGATTTTTTTTTTTACTATCATGCATAAACACACGTATATGTGTGTGTTTTAAGAGGTGGTATCTTGAAAGGAAACAGATAATGATATTATTTAAAAGAAAATTAAGTTACAGATATCTTGCTTAGTTTTGTTACATATTAATATTTTTCTTTCAAACCAAACTCAAACCATGCATAATTTACAAAAATGATAAAGTGATTGTTACCATAAAAATTTAAAAAAATATTTTTTGTTAATTATCAGTACAAATTCAATTTATTCTAAATTATAGTATTTTCTTTATATTATATAATATATTACACATTTCGTTTAGGAGGACAATTAAAAGATGTACAATAACAGGGTTGCTTAAGTATGCATATCTAATAATTTATTGAAGTGCCTTTTGATATTTACAAAAGCATTCTTTGCTGATAGATAATTGTGATCTTATAATGAAAACTACTAATAATAGAATCTAAAAATGAGTAAACCCTTAACTTATTATAGAGATGTTATAGAGGAAAAGGGCAAAGAGATACCAAGTAGCTGCTGGACCAACAAGGATGTCAATAAAATTCTCTATGCCTTGATTACCTGCTTTGCTTAAACATAAATAATGATATATATAGTTGAACTAGATTACATCTAAAATGACCATGCTTATGCTGTCAATTATCTACCTAATAGATTTATAATAAAAACCACCATAATCATGTTGATTTCCTAATAAGCAACAAATTAGGTAACAGAAGTCTCTATTATTAATTGAAGCAAAGTAATATGATTGGTATACCCTGGTGAATAGAAGGCAAGATATAAAAAACATTTCTTTTTGCCGATTTTTAAGTGACATTATCAGCATATTTTATCATATTCGTAATGTTTTACAATTTTCACCATTTGGATTTTCAAACCACGTTTTTATCTCCAATCTAAATAGCAGCTGTCTTAGCAGAATTAACTCTTAGGAAGACAAATAAACCATAAAAGTTTTTATAGTACTAGCAACACTTCTATAAAACATATATTTGTTCTCAAATTGCCATTCTTAAGACACAGAAGAAGTTCCTGTAATCTAGCATAATATAGTCCCATTTTATTATTTTTTAAGGCTGAAATAAGGAGCATCATATTTTTTTTAAAAAAATGGAATGAAATTTGCAGTGAAAATTGATCCTGTAGTGAGATATCTTTATACAGACACTGTATAATTTGTGACACATACAACCTGTCTAACTGTGATAAGATAGCTTTTGCCACCAGACAACTGGACATGCTTGTACATAACTGATCACCAACCACCCCCCGCCAAATTAAACCAGACATGTGCATAAAAAATCTTTAAGGTTTAAACAGGTGAGAGAGCTGGCATCAATAGACATGTTTCCTTGGGACTTAGACTTAGATTTCAATCAGTTCTGTTACTATTCCTCTTACCTTTTCACTGTCTAAATTACAATCTACATAGGCAGCTGTCAGGAAATATCTTTCTCAAATTCAGAGATGCAGCATGATAATTTTAGAATCTGGATTTAACAGTATTGTTGGTTTGCCTCTTTAAATGATAACAAGTATCCCACTTCACAATCTTTTTTTCACATCTTTTTCTTTACTTTGATAAATAGGCTTCTGGATGTCTACTTCCAAATTCTGTTTGTTGCTGAAATGTACATAGAACCTGTCTTCACTTTGTATTGGAGGCACCACATCTTCAGAAGTTGCCAAATTTGAAGTGGACCATGATGCTTAAAAGTTGTCTTGCTTATTCAGTATTCTTTTATAAACCTATTGCACACAAAAAACTACTTGGAGAAATGGATTCATTGAATATTATCTACTAAACCTGGGGGGGAAACAGAATGGTTCATTAATTTCTAGTTATAGTTGATGGTAACAATCTGAGATCTAGCAGCCAATTAAGGTTCTATTTATAATATTACAAGTTGCTGCATTGTAGGAGAAACCCATTCATCATATTTTTATTTTTTATTTTATTATTATTATTATTATTATTATTATTATTATTATTATTATTATTATTATTATTATATTCTATTTGTATGCCACCCCTCTCCGAGGACTCGGAGCGGATATATATTCCTTATAACCCTTGGATGGTTATGCTGTCCTTCTGAATACTGAATACTCCTAAATGAACTCCTTAAGCAGGATTAAAGAGTATCCTGAATAATAGAAAGTGAGCTTCCTGTCTTCTTGACTGTCCTTTCCACTCTCTGTATGAACTTTGTCTTTGAAGCACTGCTGCCACCCAACTAAACAATGCAGTTTGTTAAAATGCTCTTAATCATGCTTTTGCAAAAAGTGGCCAGGACAGAAGCAGAAAGAAAGGATAATCAACATTCAGTTTTGTAAATACTTAAACTTCTATTAATGTAAGATAGATATGAATAGCTTTGTTTCATTCGGCTGATTTTCCAGGCTCACATTTTTCTAATGTCCATTAAAAAAGGAAGGATGTCTTCTTAAGATAATTGCTTTTAGACCTTGATATTGTAGAATTCTTTTCACTGTCTTGCTAATGGAACATCTTCGTGAAAGATATCAAAGTAGCTGAAGCAGAATGGCCTTGATTTAAATTATCATTAAAATGTTATAAGAATCAAATAGTTATTATTTTTGTCATTATAAGATCTTTTTCTGTAACAGCACATTGACCTTATCAGGATGATAATAGGTTTGGGGTATGGACAAACATTGAACTAGAAGAAAATGAAGTCAACTACAAAGCTTTATTGATTGGGGGAAGCAGCCATATGCTTTTCATATATAAAACAAGTATATATTCTCAGTTGCACTTTGCAGAACTAGAAATTCTCTAGGTGTGTAATAAAAACAAGCCACTTAGAGCCAGGGGTGCATTGCAAATGTAGCTCAAAATCTCCATTTTATCTGCTTAGCCTACCTGTCACTTACATTGTCCTGGAATATTCTGTACCTAATAAACTTATTTTGCTTCTTAAATTAATCAATTTAATTGAACAGTAACATAGGGAAGGATACTTATATTTCACACTGAATTTTAGAATCTTGTTTGGGAACTATAGGTCTATTCTTTTATGGGAAACATTGAGATAATTTTATGTTTGTTTTTATTAGCCTGGGATTAATTTTTTTAAAAAATTGTAAAACAATACAAAGAGAAAGATACTTATTCATTTTTTGGGGGGGGAGTATTAAACTTGAATCTGTGAAAATTTATCCATCCTATCTTTGAGAATTGACATTAGGAAACAGATTTAACCTGCCAAGTTCATGATTTTTCAGGATATATCTTGCTTTGCCTTCAGCAGATATCCTGGCCTCTTAATGATAAGCTTATTAGCAGAATTTTCAAGATATTTAGTATAGTATGGCTTGATTAGATTTTCAGATCATGCTCAGATGTAAAAACTCAGTCGCAATATTATTTGCCTTGCATTTCTTGATCTGGAAACTTGGAGACATAATTGACATTCCTGCCACGATAAATTTTGACACAACTTAACTCAAAGCTGCAGTTCAACATGCTCATCTCTGAGCATTGTCTGTTAATGATACTGACTAATGATAGTCTCTTGTTATAAACTAGGAAAACCTCCTTCACCCTGACACTAAGAAGTTTCCTCTCTTATGAGAATATATAAAAGATAAAATATGATGTTACCTTCAAAATTTCTCTTAGCTGACAGGTAGGAAAGAAATGAAATCCATGAAAAACACAGAATCACAAACTTTTCTGTCATAATCTACATGTGTTCATAACTTTGTGATCATCTCTCACTACAATCTATGCTATTACAAAAGAAAATAAGTGGCATTTTGTAAAGTTAACATTCTGGAAACAAAGAAGTTAATAGCAATTTAAACAAATTAAAAATATAAAGATATGGGGATAAATTATTTGGAATAAGTAGTTTATCTCCCTCAAATTATGGTCATAATTGGAAATATCCTTCCAGAATTTCATATGTTTTAAATCTTGTCAATGCCAAAAAGAATTTGTATGCAGAGCCATATCAAAATAAGTACAGTAGACTCATATTCTAATCAATTCTTGTCAAAGCCAATTAAAACTGCTGCAAAGTTTCATAAATGAATTCTCCTTCCTCAGTCTAATTATTTCTGGTATCTTCTGCAAGACATTAAAGTTCTAATAGAGCTGCGGATCAAATGCAGGAACAATGTTGTACCTTTCTTAGTACTTCAGATCTTTGATGTAAATAATGGATCTGAGGAAACTGATCATTTCTCATGTATTAGTAATGAAATAGGAAGAGCTCCCTTTTCATTAACATTTTAAGTAATTTTAGTGTCATGTAAAAATATTGAAATAATCCTAAATGAGGACTATATTCAATACAATCTTCTATATGGATTGAATTCCATCTGAAGATTTCTTGGTTATACATTTCTCTGTTGTTAGAGAGGAGTCATCTTAATATTGAGTCAATATGTATTGTAAGACAGTTCTATATAATTATTGCGTATTTTGAAAACCTGAAAAGTCAGAATTATTGTAGGTAGCAAAAAATAGCTGCTACTGAAGAATTCAACAAGAAGAATTTATGAAATGGCTTCTGAAAGATCATAATGACTCGAAAATAAGGCATATCAGATTAGTTCAAAAATTGTATGAGAAGACTTAAAAGAAATGGGAAAACAGACTTTGAAATGAGGTTTGAAATCTTAATGCATATTTTAATATTAAAGAAGGTAGTAAAAAGTTTTGTTGTTCACAGGTCATCATAGCCCATAGATTATCACACTGAAACATAGACCAAAATAAAAAAGAACAATAAAATAAGGTAAGCTGCTTAAAACCCACCTCTGCTGCCAGGCATGGGGGAATTGAGATACGCTTTCCCCCTAGGCCTTTACAATTTTATGCATGGTATGTCTGTATGTATGATTGGTTTTTATAGTAATGGGTTTTTAACTGTTTTTAGTATTGGATTATTGTTATGTGCTGTTTTATTACTGTTGTTAGCCGCCCCGAGTCTGCAGAGAGGGGCAGCATACAAATCCAATAAACAATAATAATAAAAGTAATAAAAATAGGGTTATATACCAAGAGATCAAAACAATAAATACAGATTTATGGTTAAGAACTTGAAAACATGTACCGTGTTTCCCCGATAGTAAGACCCCCCCGATTGTAAGACATATGGGGGATTTCAGGGGGGTCGGCATCCTCGGCGTTGGGCAGCAGCGGGAGGAGCCGCAGCCTCCGGAGCCGGCCAGCCGGGCGCCCCCAGGACGCGCATCGTGGACCGGCCCCGCCGCGGCGCAGGAGGGATGGAGGCCGGGCCCGACAGGCAGCCGCGCCTGCTGCGCAACGCCGCCTAACGCCGCCCGCCCGGAGGAGAAGAGGCCTCGCCCGGGCCGAAGCCCGAAGACGAGCCGGCCCCGGTGCCCGGGACAATATAACACATACCCCCAAAGTAAGACACAGTGGGGCTTTTGGGGGTAAAAAGATAGTAAGACACTGCCTTACTATCGGGGAAACACGGTAAGTGTAAAATGACAAAGCAAAAGTAGCAACTGACTACTAAAATTTCCGTGAAATCACACAAACATTTGAAATTTAAGCTCTTGAATTCACCTAACAAACACTCTTCAAGGGTAGCCCCATGTGGAGCGCATTGCAGTAATCAAGACAGGAGGTGATGAGTGACTGAGTGACTGTGCGTAGAGCCTCCTGGTCCAGATATACTTTGATAAAAATAATAACATAAGCCACTTATTTAAGAATAATGCAGAAAAACCTTATACTGTTAATAGTGCCATAAGAATCACAGACCACAGTGAAAATGAGCCTTTATTTTACAGAATACTATTTTTAACTTGGGGGGAAAAAGACATTGTACTAAATAATTAGAGGAGCACATATGTGGAATTAGTTTAACTGATGTAATGTGCTAATTACAACTGCATTAGTCAAGAACACCCCTGTATTTTAATGGTCAACCTCCAACATAGTTCAAGGATTTATCAAATTTTGTTAGGGGTAAATTTATTAGCTAAAAGGCAATACAAATTTGTCAGTTCTTCTAACTTTGACCACATTTACTTTTATTGACAATAAAAACTTAGGCAATAGAATCCTTCAGCATTGCCATCTGTGGAACAATACTTGTTTCACAGTATTCTTGGGAACAATACTTTGTTATTTAAATCACACACACACACATACACCAGCAATCAATTCAGGCCTTAAAGTTCATCACAATTCTTTCTCTTCTCTTCTGCTGTCTATTATTATCATGCTTTGTTGTTTAGTCAGTCAAATATTTAGACTGGAAATGAAGAAAATGTGAATCTGCCCTCTGAATTGTAAATTTAAATTTAGGCAACCAGAATATAAATATTTTAAATTAATTAATTAATTAACATCAATTGAATATTTCAACAGAGCCATGATTATTTGTGTTGTCCAATATCACTTTACCCTAAAGCAATGAACCCCAACATTTTGGCTGTCAAGGATTGGTTCTGAGAAGAGCATTTTTTCCGCAGATGAGGGTGTATGGTTTTGCACTCTGCCTGGATCTTGTGTGTGAATGGATGGGGATTCATTCACTTGTGTTATCCAGTTCCTGGTGGACTGCTGCCTGTCAGTGATCCGGAGGTTGAAGATCCCTGCCCTAAAATACGATCTTCTTTGTATTTTAGGTTCGATACTGCATAATTTTTACTGGTTTGAAATTGCATAATTTAATCTATTTAAAACTTTTGCCACTTTAAAAATGTTACCTCCTCACATAATAATAAAGTTGGATGATGACATAAACTGTTTTTAAAATTATGTTAATCAACTTGATTGTTTAATTAGTTTTTTAAACTATATTCTTATTTGGACAACAGCTCGGATATGTATTACCAGTAATTATGGAACGACAGGAGCTTTCAATTTTATCTTGACATGCAAGTAACCTTACAACCTTACAAAACAAGGTCATTAAATATTATCTGTTAGTAATTATTAGGACTCAAATGGTTGATTTGCAAGCCAAATACAATGGAAAAACAGAGGTATAGAAGAACTACATTCTTTAGACAAACCAAGCACATACACATATTCACAAGATGAAAGGGCGATTTTGCAGTTTAGGAAAAAGGAAAACTAATTAAATAAATTGTGAGCTGTGTCCATCTTACATAAGATAGTATGCCTAAACTGGAAATTTCAGCTGATGGCATAACTTCCTATTGCCATGATAATTGTCATGCTGCTGTGCTACCCTGCAAGCAAATTACTTTTATGCAGGATTAATTAGTACCATTCTCCATGAAGTTAATATTCATTGTAAATGACGCAGATTAGCTTGGAGTTATGTGATAGCTTTGAGAATGGAAACATTTTTTTAATGAAAGAACTATTAGAAAGTCAAATTTAATAGAAACAAAATAAAACTTCCTGAATTCAAATGCAACTGTTGTAATTGGTTTCCTACTTGGTACAGAAAGAAATTGAATATGCAAAGGTGGGACTGCTGGGTGATAATATGTTTGCTGTATATCCCATCGCAGCTATGTTAAGCTATGGTGTGTTATATTAAAATAGGAGGTATTAAATAGTGTAGTTTTGAAAGCACTTTTTTTCAATTAGAAAAAAATATTGAGTTTCCAGATCAACAAAACGTATCAATCTGATAATTATATTTGCATGTCATTTCCTTGGATGATTAATATCATATGACAGGGAGACTAAACTAATCCAACTTTGCTATGACTTATGTATTGGTTGCAACCCCTGGACCTTTTGTGTTAAAGTAAAAATAATAATTTGCTCTCTTATTATGTTGACTCCTGAACATATTGAAATCTACATCCTATGGACAAAGAAGCATCACCTCTCTCCCCAAATTGTAGACAGCAAGAATAAAGCTATTTACTAGTAATAATAATAGGGTCAGCAATAGAGCTGGCTCCATCAGGTACTTATTCATCTTGACTTGAGGTCTCCATGCCTTCGCTAGTAGCTTCAGCTTCATATTCTACTTCAATTTCATCCAATCCAGACAACGGTGGTACAGGAACTGGCAAGGTATCATCATGTTGAACTGGCCTAATCACACATTCAAGTTCAGGGTAATAAATCTTATGTTTGTTCTTTGTAGAAAAGCCCTTCAGTTTGATAGAACAAAGGCAGCAGTCATCACCACCGTTCCCTGTAGGCTGCGTGCGTGAGCATGCGCGAGCCCCAAAATACCCCCCGCACGCCCTTTTCCATGGGCGCGCAGTCCCCATCCCCCTGCCAGACCGCGGGGGGGGGGGGAGGCGCCGGCAGTAGAAGGAGCTGCCCCCCGCCCACCCGATCCGCCCCCTCTCCTCCTCTTCCGCCGAAAGAAAAGCGGGGAAGCTGCCTGCTTGAGCCTCACGTTGCTCCACCCCGCTTTGTCCTGCCTGTCATCCTCCATTGTGTTTTCGGGGGGAACTGGCGGGAAAGCCCTGTGCCGGCCAGGAAAGCCGGCTTTGCTTTCCATGAAAGCAGCACACCTTTTAAACACGCTGCTTTCCTGCACCTCTTTCCGGGGGGGAGTGGCCTCCTCACCCCCCCCCTGCCCAGGAAAGAGTTGCAAGAAAGCAGCATGTTTAAAAGGCGCGCTACTTTCATGGAAAGCAAAGCCGGATTTCCTGGCCGGCACAGGGCTTTCCTACCGCTCTCCTCCGAAAACACAATGGAGGTCCAGGATGACAGGCGAAGCAGGGTGGAGCAATGCAAGGCTCAAGCTGGTGGCAGAAGACCTCCGTTGTGTTTTTGGCTGGGGGGGGGCAGGAGGACCTTCCTGGCTTTCCCGGGCAGCTGGCTTGAGCTTTGTGCCGGTCAGCAAAGCCGGAGATGTGGGGAGAAAGGAAAGAGAGGGAGGGAAAGAGGAGAAGAAAGAAGGAGGGAGGGAGGGAAGGGGTAGAAAAGTGAATGAGAGGGAAATAGATAGGGAGGAAGAGAGGAAGGAAGGAAGAGATAAATATAAAGGGAGAGAGGGAGAAAGAGAGGGAGGGGAAGAGGGGAAGGAAGGAAAAGAGAGAGAGAGAGAAAAAAAGTGGAAGGAAGAGAGAAGGAAAGAAAGGAAGGGAGAGAGAGAGAAAGAGAGAGAAGATAGGAAGAGAGAGTGAGAGAGAGCAAGAAAGAAAGAGTGAGAAAGGAGAGAGGAAGGAAGAGAGTGAGAGAGAGGAAGAAAGCAAGAGAGAGAGAGGAGTGGAAGGAAGAGAGAGGGAGAGAGAAATGATAGAAAAAAGGGGGGGAAAGAGAAATGAGAAAATGATTGAGGCAGAGAATGACAGGAAAGAGAGAGAAACAGAGAGAGAAGTGACTCTTGATTTAAAGCATATGGTAAAAGCACTTAAATAATAACAGATTAAAAAAAACCCAGCCCTCACCTGTTTTTATTAATAGTTATGTTTTTGGATTTGCTGGTTGTTTTAGTTTTAATACTAATAAAGTTTTGTTTTGTTTTATTATTAATTTCTTTTAATAAAAAAGTAGGGATTTATTTTATTTATTTATTTATTTATTCATTCATTCATTCATACA